>NW_004797740.1:178506-181679 GCF_000002075.1 Aplysia californica
GATGATGATGATGATGATGATGATGATGATGATGATGATGATGATGATGATGAAGAAGTAAGGAGTAGGGGACGTGAGTGACAAAGAGGAGACAAGACAAAGAATGAACAGGAACAAGTATGAATGGGGAATTAAGAGAGGATATAGAAAAAGAGAAAGTATAGGAGGGTCGGGAAGATGATTATTTGGAAAGGAAGAGGATGATATTGATGACGATTCATGAGGCAGAAAAAAAAATACCTGTAGACAAATAATGTGCATCTGTCAGCTTTTATTTTGTCTTCGCCATTCACCTTAGTTTCTTTAGCACAGCCCGTTCCTATTTCCTCCTTCCTCTATGCCTCCACCTCCCAGCTCAAAACAAAACTCCTCTATGTCCTCCATCCCACTTGATATGCTTGTTAAAATCCTTTGGAGAAAAAATCCCAACCCTTCTCAGAATGGTGCTCCAAGTATGGTGAACATCAGAGCTGAGACAAACAGCGGTCTCCCAAAGGATACAACAGTTATGGCAGAGGTGAGTTGGTGTAATTGTTTTTCTTCTTGCTTTCTTGTTCGAGTGTTGTCTATTCTTTCTTTCTCTATGTCCACTCGTTGGCGTACTTCAGTCTAGACTGTTTTAGCAGTTTATTTTTATGAGTACTGGATCTGTTACTTGAGGGGGGGGTTAAAGCTGCGTTTCAATCTAGACTGCTTCTGGCAGTTTGTTGTTATGAGCTTTGGATCTGTTACTATCTTTTCAAGTGGCATTTCAAATACGATTCGGGATGTATAATTGTTGGAGCCTCTTCGAGTCCCAGCTTATACAAAGCAGAATCAGGTGAAACTGGACGAGGGGTAATGCATGTACCAACCAAAAGATCCCCTCTATGGAGAACTATAATACATCTTGGGGGGGGGGGCTACCTCTTCAATGATACAAATGTATCCGGAAGATGAACATTAATTCAACTGAGAATAACTTTAACTACTGGGAAAAGGCGCAAACAGTCGCAACCACAAATTAGTGGGAGCTGTATGTTAGTCCCAAGATGAAAGAGGAAGACTGAGCAGGGAATACTTAGTCGAAACATTAAAAGAGAAACAAACTGACACGGCAAACGCCACTTAAACCCATCCTTTCAGTGTGCCCTCTACAACCGCCTTTTTCTGAAACACATCTTCTTGGGTCTCCATGGCATACAATGTAAAACAATACAGTACATTCGCACTATCGCCAGTATCGCCAGTTTTAAAGGAAAAGTGCCTACTATTCATCATTCCCTGAGCTGATTGACTTGAGATCGAAATACGAATGTTCAAATAAATGGCATGCCATGTTTCATCCAGGTGATCACAGACTACAACGTCGACTCAGAGGCAACGACACCGACCTACGAGACTAGCCATCAAATGCTCTTCTTGGAGAACGGAATAGAGCTCCAAATCAATATCAAATCGACTTCAGGGGTAAGTGGCTTGGTGGGTCTATGGCAATCCTAGATAAACGTTACAGATAAATGCTGCCTCCAAGAAGCGGACAGTGTTGTATAACCAAATACAGCTTTCTAGGAGGTTTTTGTTTTGCTTGTTTGTTCGTTGTTTTTCTATGGGGGGTTGCATTTGTTTTTTGTTGTTGTTTCTTGTTTTGTTTCTTTTCTTTTTCTTTTCTTACATTTGCTAAGGTCTGACTTTCATTAATTTCTTGCTGTTTCTTGTGTGGGGGGGGGTAGATGGGGTTTTTTCGTTTTGCATCTCGCTAGACGTCAGTAAAGATTGTACACTTGATGAGCCATCCATACAAAAGCATCCCCCACTCTATACGTACTTTGGTAAAGTGTACGCATGGACAAACTACGGTCCACGGGCTACACAGTTTGGCTATCTTGTGGGCCTAGTGATTAATAATGAATGTGGCTCGCGCTGAGTTGATAATTAATCCTAACAAAATTGATCGTCTTTTTTAATTAAAAATCAGATGTTTCTAACTTTTCATCTCAGCAAATAACTGATTGACGTATGCTATAGTGTCAGTTTTAGTCCCACTTTGAGAGCTTGGATATATCAACCGAGTTCATCGACTTTTCTCCTGCTTTGAACACCGAGATATTCGGAATCCCTTTGTCTGGCCAGCAAGATATCTGGAATCGTCAATCAGGCCCACGAGATATTCGGAATCGATTAATTTGGCCTGCAATATGGACAGGCTTGCCATGCCTTGCATAATATCACCACGGGTGCATGTAAGGCGGTTTTGTATCGTTTATCAAATAAAGAGGTGACCCATCATATAAAGCAATCTTTGTTTCAACATTTTGTCTAACGCATAGACTCGAATTGTAATATCCTAAACCGAACACTATCATGGCCGCCGCTCTTTGCTTTCTATTGAAACTTTTCTGGGATGGTGTGCACGCAAATAAAGGACAAAGCATCAGTCTTGCCACAGACTAGTACATGCGCAACCTTTTCCTCCTTGTCTTTTATTTGCTTATGATTAGAATTATAACAAATAAATAAATAAATGATGCTCTCCATGGTGAACCGAAAGTACGTCAGACAGCAAAGTCTTGGATATTATAATACAAATCTATGGTGGAACGCCGGCTCGCGGTGAGAAAGGCAATGATGATGATGATTTCGCCAACAAATCCCGAGCCTTTCCCCCTTACCATGCAATCCACGCCTGTTGTGCAATACTTAGGCTATTCCCTTTGTAAGCAAAGGGTGCAAGTTTGATTCCCACACGGGGACTCTGGTGTATTTCCCTATGCAATATTCTAATGTCTTGTATCCCAGAACGCCAGTATGACCACACTGCGAGTGGAGATTCCTCCCGGCTACGACGTAGACCTGGAACTCCTGGAGTACAACCGGTACCTTAGTAAATTTGATATGGACTACAAAAACGGGCAAGATCTCATCATATATTTCGACACAAACGTGGTAAATGTTCTACGTTTTTCTTTCAGTACTCCATGCCAAAGATCTTCTTTATTCTTTTGTCTGTCTGCCTGTCTGCCTGCCTATCTGTCTGTCTGTCTGTCTGTCTGTCTATCTATCTCTCTCTCTCTCTCTCTCTCTCTCTCTCTCTCTCTCTGTCTCTCTTTGTCTCTCTGTCTCTATCTGTCTCTCTCTCTGTCTCTCTCTTTCTCTCTTTCTCTCTCTCTCTCTCTCTCTCTCTCTCTCTCTCT
>NW_004797740.1:181779-183209 GCF_000002075.1 Aplysia californica
TCTCTCTCTCTCTCTCTCTCTCTCTCCATTTCATTCTACCTTTTCTCTGTCCCTATTTCTTTCTTGTTGGTATTTTTAACTTCATTTCCCAGTATCGCTTTATCCACTTATATCTATATTTCATTTGTTAGTTTATCCTCTGTATCTAATAAGGTTACTATACGTATTTAGTTTGTCTAACTTTGATTAAAATTATACAATGTGTCACTAATCATTTAACAGCAATGCAGACCACTATTTACATAAGATTTGAAATGCCGGCGTCTGTGGTATAATGGTTAGACGCTCGCTTCGCCGTCCCACACAGCAACAATGACAACATCTAAAACAACAACAACAACCACAACATCAATAACAACATTGACGACAGCAGCGTTGGCTAACAAAGAGCAGTAGCAACAGCAGCAGCAGTATCAGGCACCAAATAAAATAAACCCTTTTATAAAGTAAACTAATTTTTTCTCATTTGCATATTTCAACAGATCACGACCGAAGGTGTCCATGTGGTCATAGCTCTGAACGCGAAGGGCTCCGGGGCTCTTATTAGTCCAAAGGACAAATCCTACACCATCACCAATTATTATGAACCGAGTAAGTTAAATTAAACTTACATTGAAATAATTATTTGTACAAGGCCTTCGGACTCGCAACTGGAAGGTCGTAGGTGGGACCGAAGACCTTCAGTGGCCCGGCTTTGTATTCTTGGGAAAGCACTTTACACGAATTTTCCTCACTACACCCGGGTGGAATTGGTTATCCGCCTACGGACAGCGAAGGACCTTATTTGTCATTTTGTTAGTGTTTGAGCACGTCTAAGCCGTAGCTTGCGTTGTATACTTCCCGGGAAACCGTGAATGTTTCTCGGTGTTCTAGGGTCTGCTGGGGTAAATATAGTTGTCAGGCGCATAGAGCATGTTGTAGAGCGTGGATATGCGCTTTATAAATGCAATTTTTTTATTATTATTATTGTAACGTGTAAGCTATAATATGATTTTTTACATAGCCTACGTGTCCATGGCACCTGGCTGGTAGGCTACTTTTACCTGTCAAAAACCTATTGATACCTTTAAATACAACTTCTGCTTCACACACTGAAAGCATTTTTATTCCAGCGCAACTTCTGAAATGTGGTGTGCGATACTCAAAGGTCTAAGGGAATCAAATTGCTCAAAATATGAATACTAAGCTCCATTGGTCAACCTGACTACAATATGCCACAGCAGTTGCGTGGCTTATGGACATGAATCCCCTCCAGATCAATAGATGCAATAAGCTGTAAAGATTGTGCTTTTGATTTATAGGGGCCATAACGTTATCTACAATTTGTATTTCGGTTGTTTGGGGGGGGGGGGTTGTTTTTTGTTGTTGCTGTTTAAGTTTTGTTTGGTTGTTTTGGAGGGTTGTTGTTGTTGTTTTTTTGCTTTTGTTTG
>NW_004797740.1:185544-186560 GCF_000002075.1 Aplysia californica
GTGACACAAGCTCAGCATGTCAATCGCCAAGTCAAAATTCGTGAGACTACTCATACAGCACCAATTTGAAAACTGCCCACTTTCTTTTGCTCGCCAGTATATATATAATATATATATTGTATTGGCAGCCGGGGCACATCTGTCGGATACGATACACATAAGTAGAATATGCGGCACACGGGTCTATTATCTTTTTTATGTAACACAATACTTGAGTAGAATATTTAATACAAAACAGGTGCGTCTATTCGATTTGACACACGGAAGTAAAATGGGCTTTGTAAGGGGGGGGGTAAATGGGTATATCATTTTAACACATTTTAACAATAACACATTAGCGTTCTGTGTGGAATGTTCACAGAAACGGGACAAAATGTTAGAAAATCGCTACGGTACCTCAGAATAAAAAATTATATCCGACATTCTTGGCCGTTTTTAGTTACTAAGACCATGTGGTTCAATCTGCTCTATCAAACTCGTAAGATTATTTGGGGTCGTTACCAAGATATCAAAAGAATTGAATTCGAAAAAGCTTGACAATACATGAAACTCAAAATTTTTTACGTCAAATTTCTCAAAACTAAGTACTGAGCAGATAGAACTTTATAAACTTCTGAGGTATCGAAATGCAGATGCTGAGGATAGTTCCATACGGTGACGTCGGTGGCCCAGTGGTTAGGCTACCGATTCCTAATCGTGAGGTTGCAAGTTCGGGGGTTCGAGCCGCGGGCCCGACGATGTGTCCTTGCAAAAGGCACTTTACAATAATGTTTCTCTCTTCACCCAGGTGGGAATGTGTGCCCGGCCATAGACAGCGAAAGGTCTTGTCAGTATGTTAGTGTTTTAGCGCCTATAAAAGGCCGCTTGCACTGTATGCTTCCTGGGAAGTTAAGGTTGTTTCAGGATGCTCTAGGGTCTGCTGGGGTAATAGTATAGATTGTGAAGCGCATAGTTCTTGCTGTTGAGCGGGGATTTGCGCTATACAAAAGCTATATATCTATCTATCTATCTATTAT
>NW_004797740.1:186660-188749 GCF_000002075.1 Aplysia californica
TATTATTATTATTATTATTAAGTAATGGCTTTTCCCAAGACAAACCGCTTCCTTCCCAAAATAGTCTCACTCCAAATGTGGCCATAGCTCAGTTGGTACCCTGCTAATCTATGTTACACATTATGACCCTGATTCATAGAGAGCTTACTTACACTCATTATTCCCTAATTTGATTCTCTCCCGAGGTGTTATTGTTTTGTTTAGGTATTTTTCAGGGCTCTTCGTTTTTCCTGGCTCTGTCCTATCGGAGATGGGCGTTCAAATCGAAAGTCTTACTTATTAACTAAAGAACCTTATAACGTGGACTTTTGCGTCAAACTCAAACCAGTTTATAAGCGACATGGGTAACACTTTCAATCTTAATTGTATGTGTTTTTACACACTTCATCGACACAATTTAGATCATTTTGGAGGCGGGCTTCCGACATTGCTTGTCAGTGTCAACCCGGGTTTAGAGGGATACAGCAGAAAGACCAAGATGATAATAATAATAATAAATAGCATTTATACTGCGCATTTCCATTTTTTAAAAGATGCTCACTGCGCATTACAACGAAAAAGACATAATATCTTAAAAAGTAATCGACAAGTGTGTACGTAAAACAACGTATTATCATAATATAAATGCATATGTGTAAAATTTTATAGGAGAAAAATAGTCTTACAGTGAGGTTGAAAATGTGTTCACTAAAAAAAAAATACAATGCAATAAGAATTCACGAACGGTCACAATAAAGTTGAAACGTGTGTAACTAGAAACATTCATTAAAACATTAATTCTATACAGAAAGAAAAACGTTTCCGTTCTCTCTCTTAATAAGAACTTCTCCTCAGAGAGGATTTGAACTCATATCAGGTCTCCTGCGTGCGACGTCATTACTGAAAAAAAAGGGGGAATTAAACAATTTGGTTGGGGGGGGAGGGGGGAGTGGATTCTCTGTTTTGCTTTTTCTGTTCTGTTTGTTTAATCTGGATTTGCTTTTGGGTTTCTTTCTTTGAGGGCTTTTTGTTGAGTTGTTTTTTTTGTAGTTGTTGTTGTTGTTGTTGTTGTTGTTGTTGTTGTTGTTTTGCTTTTTTCGGGGTTGTTTGTTTGTTGTTGTTTTGTGTGGCGGGGGTGGTGGGGTGTTTTTCGTAATTGGTATTGTTTTGTTTGTTTGGGTGGGGCTTGATTTGTTTTTGTTTTGTTTTTTACATTTGGTTCGTTTAACTGGACTTCAAATTATTGGCGAATTTTTTTGTTTGTTTGTTTGTTTTTTCAGCACTGTGCGGATTTGAAAAGAAAAACGGCAACGATGTCTCCTTCAACATTTTGATTTACATTATTCCATAGAAATAATTATATCTTGTCAGTTATAGAAATAGGTAGATTACTTTTCTTTCAGAAATATTTTGTTCTCATTTTCAATTTCATTTTTGATTTCCCTCTGTTGTAATTTGTTCAAAACATGATACAGTAAAAGGAATTTGTGAATGCACAAAAAAATGAAAGGAAAAAGTACGCTTTTATATGTTTAAATTTGTTAATTTAAGTATGTTAATTTTTTAGGAGGGGGGGGATGGTGTTGCTTTCTGAGTATAATTCACTTTTCGTTGCATTAAACGTATTTTTGACGAATAAAGGACATAGTATAGAACTAAATGTATATTTTCAATATATCCTTTTTTATACTATAATATATCTTTCAATTGTTTGAATGTTTTAAAGCATTCTTCTTAGTTTCTTTCTTGCTATATTTGAACCTATGCTCACTTTGTTAAATTACTTGTCGTCTTCAGACGTTCACGGAGACATTATTGTAATATTATGTGTGCGCAACTCGTGAGTGATCGAAGCTGGTCTATCTTAGCTACAGAACTAAGAAAAAGACAGAATGCTCATAGAGCACTTGTTAGTAAATTTCGGAGGGAGGGGGGTTGAGGAGGCGTTTGTTAAGGCAATAATTATTATTCTTTTTTTTTTAAACCCAAATATAACGAGTAAAAAGGTTTTCAGTCTGAGCGGATTTTCTGGTGATTTTTTTTGTATAATGATCTACAACGACGCAGAAATTTTAAGGATGACCTCTACACCCACTGCTGCCATGATGGC
>NW_004797740.1:189566-190554 GCF_000002075.1 Aplysia californica
GCTTCGACCTATCTGTCAGGGTCAACCTGGGTTGAATAGGACGTAGTATATAATTTATTGCCAAGCATTCCACAGAAATAAAACGAAGAATTTGCTACGGCAAGGTTGTGTCAATAGAATGAGCCCAATCCTGAAAAATAGAATCATCTCAATGACTACCAAAATGAAAGATCTGAAAGACTATATGTGGTCAACCCCATCTTTACGACTCTGAATGCAGGCCAGTCATTAAAGACAATGAAAATAGAATAAAAGCAACAGAAGATGGGTTTCTTAGTCTTCGGAGACTCCTGAGAAATTTCTGGAAGGCTATAGAAATCTAATGAGTTAGTAAGAAGCCCGCGTGGATCGCTGGCAGATAAAAACAATCAGGAGATGACAATAAATACAGTTGTTTGACACCCTTGAATTGACAAAAAAGACTTGAATATCTCGCTCTCGCTGGCAAAACTGAAGACAAACAAAGAGCCTAAATAAATGGGTGACCAGGAAAGATCATGATAATGAAGCTTTTTTAAGAGTGTTCAAACAAAAGGAATGAATGGAGAACCGATGTCTGACGCTGATCTGGAACTTATGATGAGAAAATCTAAACAATATAAATATCCTATTCTGCCCTTGTTAGCTTTGACAGGATAAATTGTGTTAATAGACTTCTCGTCTTTTGCATACAAAGATAAAAAGTCTAATAACCGTTGCACATCAGAAGTCAGTCCTAGAATTCAGGCGGGAATTGGAGATGCAAAACGATCTTATATCTTAATGTTTAGAAGTCTGACTCGACACATTTTGTTGCTGTAATTGTTGTTGTTTTGTTTTTGTTTTGTTTTTGTTTTTTGTTATCCCGAATCGAAACATCTGTATACAACATCTTTTGGAAAGAGAAATGTACAGAAGACACGGTAAATGCGAAAAAAAAGTGTCGCTCCCACTCCATGAGAACAAATGCCAATCTCTCTCTCTCTCTCTCTCTCTCTCTCTCTCTCTC
>NW_004797740.1:192695-194583 GCF_000002075.1 Aplysia californica
GGCGTCCTGGCGTCCAAAAGAAACTTGAAAAATGTAATCACCCAATCATCGTGTTAAAGCCTTTCCCTACCCCTTCATGTAGCATACCAATTTAAAGCCTAATAAATCCATATTTCACCTATGTTAGAGAAACCCGAGATATAGTCACTCAAAACTGACCTTTAAAAATCGGGCTTAGCAAAATCGTGCCAATTCCAAGAGAAATAAAACTGTCTTCGTGCGGCCATGGAAGTGCATCAGGCATCAATATTGATAGAATGGACATACATTGCATATCCAGTGAATGGAGACTTCCGTCTCTGCAATAAACAATATTGCATTACTATTTTTTTCAAATAAAAGGGAAAACAGAGCTATGACAAATGCCACGCAAAATTTGGACATAACATTAAATATTAAGTTTATTGTTATTTTACTTTCGAGCCACTGGTTTTGTGAAGAGCACGAAGTCTTTTGGCATCGACTCCATTAATTAATTATTAATTTTGGACTCAATTATCTGTCTTTCACCCCAAATGTCACAGAGAGTTGCAAACAAAGGATCTGAATTGGGAGCAAATTCGCTTTTCTTCAGCTGCTGTTTCATGGAGCTTCACATAACTGTATGTATATCAGGGCTGTTTATTGGTGACCACTCCAACGCTGATATGATTTGGTTTTCCAAGAATTGTCTGGTGGCATTTGCCTTGTGATCTATTGTTTTGCAATGCATGGAGATGTCTACTTCAGTGACACCATGACAAAAATAAGAGTAAGACATGACGTTCTAGCGCTTGCGCGATGTAATCCTCTAAGCCAAGCCATCCGGTGATTCTCACGAGGGCGGTTTTGTGCACTCTATCCCACACTTCCCAAAACCACGGCTGTTTCGTGGCCTCTGTTCCTCTCTGATGTATGATTATGTATAATATCTAAATGACACTGTCCTTGTGCAAAAAGAGTTTTGTGCTCTACATGAAACCGATAGCTCCTATATTAAAACAATATCATACTAATGTGTACATTACGTATTGTAAAGACCAGGTTTTGCGAGGTATTTGTGACTGCTCTGTTTTCCAGTCTGTTTGAAAATATCATCAGAAGATGCTGTTCATTGCAGACACAATAATACTCTCTTTTCACTTGATATTCAATACATTTCCTTTCCGCCAATGTTGATGCACCTCAATACACGCACGAAAACACTTTTTCGTTTCTTTGTTTTCGCACAATTTTGCCAAGCCTGATTTTTTTAGGTCGATTTTGAATGACCGTGTCTCGGGCGTCTCGTAACATAGATGAAATAATAATAATAAGTCAGATGATGCAGAATTCATTTAGCTTTAAATTGGTATACTGCATGAGTGAGTAATGCAAGGCTTTAACACGATGATTGGGTGATTACTTTTCAAGTTTCTTTTGGGCGCTACTGTATATATGAGGTATCGTGGTGAAATCAGGCGCTCGTTGAAACTTGGTTGAAATAAGGAAATCAGAGAAATCGACTTTTTTTTTTTTTGCCGATGGCCAATTTTTTCCTAACTTTCTTTTTTGGGCTCAAACCTTTTATTTCCATTCAAAAACGCATATCTGTGCATATTTAACTAAGAAACATTGATTAAAAGCACAAAAGATGTAAATTTTCTGTTTCCGAGGACTCTCAAGCTATGGAATTCACCAATGTTTGGCGACATTTTCCTCTCTAAATTTACCTCTGAAACCAGGCGATCCCCACCTACCTTCCATCTCAAATATCTCGACTTCTATTCAAGTTAGATGGGTATTGTTTTCACTACAAACAAGGCAAATGAACATGCTTTAAGATGATACCAATAACTCCATATGCCCAAAAATTGACGAGCGCCTAATTCCACAGCGTCGTCTCTCTCTCTCTCTCTCTCACACACAC
>NW_004797740.1:195210-248504 GCF_000002075.1 Aplysia californica
AGAGAGAGAGAGAGAGAGAGAGAGAAAGGGAGGGAGGGAAGGAGGGAGAGAAAGAAAGAAAATACTAATTGAGATTGATCAATCATTTATTTTGTACTTGAATATCAAAATAGATACAAGAAATTACTCCAGAAGATCAATAACTATGTCACAAATAAAAACAAGCATGCTTACTGATAGGCATCTGTGCACACGTACACACTCAGTGAAACCCGTGAGCAATTTACACACATATTCACGTTTTGAACCTTCCAAATTAATTCGACCTCAGTTTAACTTTTTCGAGTACTGCTAACATATTGCTTTTTTATTCCTGGATAGGGAGGGGGGGGGTGATGTTTGTTCTCGTAAATTCTCAAAATACTTTTGAGTTGGGGATGCATGAGGGGAGGGAGTGACAATTGCTCTCTACTGTCTGAGACAGAAGAAAAACAACCAATCAGCCCAAGCAGTCCTAATTAAATTTAAAAACACATATTTGTGTTAACGTGAACTTGGACCCCCAGTGTGGAACTATCATTTGGGGTCACCGCTCTATGCAAGGGCCACATTTGAGTCGCCATGATGCTGTGCGAGGGAGGGGCTTTTGGGGATAATGCAAGGAGGTTGTGAATATAATAATATAAGAAATTCTTTGTTAAGTCCTTGGGGTAACGGGTTCCAATGTAGGAAATGTAGAAGATGGTGCTAACTTGTACTATTGATAGTACAGGTACAAGTCAATGGGGATAGGCCATGTCACAGGTTAGACTTCTACTAGATCTAGTACATTGTATTACCAAGAGCTGGGGAATTATATCAATAGGCCTATCAATGTTACGTGTATAAAACCTACAACAGTGGTAGGAAAACAAAAAAGAGAACAAACTTTCAACGAACTTTCAAAGTATTTTTAAGCTTTGCGAAAAGTAGAATAGGTTGAGCTGTCAAGTATATTGCCCGCTTTATGATTAAATATCTTTGGTGCATCTTATTTGCATCCATACCACAAAAAAGCAATTAGGCCTACATTATGAAAAAACAAAAAACAGATTAAATAAAATATCGCCCCAACCGAAGGACGGAATAAACGGATGCGGAAGTTGAAATCGATTGACTGGGTTATCGTTCGTTCCTCTCAGTTTCTCAACCACTGGACTAGATCTCGATCAAGCCCCAGTGGATGCATTCTAAGTCGATTGAATGAGAACGTCCTAATGATGTTGTGACGATGGGAATCATCAGTTCTACAAACACGTCACCTTGTGTTGATAGGGGATTTTTGCGACTAACTACGGTCAGTAGAAATGAATACACTTTGGCGTTTTCCTAACCTGCTCTAATGACTAATGAAGTAATGTTTTGCTTCCATTTCCATCCCTTTCCATGACATGAGTATGAGTTTCATATTTCAATTTCATGATCTTAATTTCCTTTCAAATCAATGTGAAAAACTGTTTGTGCAGACGGGAGAACTTCCGTAACGAGCGACCACTTTGAGACAAAGCAGAATTGAGGGCTAGGGGTTTGGGTTAGGGTTAGGCCTCTTGTCTTAGACTTTTTATTGTGTTTGAGTTTGAGGTGAGGAAGTGGCTATGAGAATAGAAAAACGATCTACCTCTCACCCCGGGTGCGAAACAAGACCTGCTTTTCCTCATTTTGAAATACTTTCTATCGATGTGGATGATCAAATTGATAAAAGCCAAGAAAAAATTACGTTATAGCACAAAAGTAAGCTAATTTGATCGTCTTCAAAGATGCTATGGCTATTATTTCACTGTTCGAATCGAGCCGAACGACGCGGGTCGCCATTTTGTTTTGCCCTGAAGTTCTCGCAAGATCTACTCCTCCCCTCTCTCTCTCTCTGTCTCTTTCTGAATACTGTCTATTCGGTGTGGACGATCTAAATTGACCAAAACAATGTTAAAAAAGGCCACCTCTATTCTCACCCGGAGTGAGAATAGTGCAGGCGAGTCTTGTGGCTATTCTCACCCGGTGCGCGTTCACCAAATTTTGCGTTCACCCTAAACCACAGAATTCTACTCTGTGATCACAGAAAAATTGTAGAATTCTGTGCCGTGAACAGACGTTCCATTACAACTAGCCTACTAAATGCGTACAATTTTGTCTGTGGGCAGTGGAGAGAGAGAGAGAAAGAGAGAGAGGAGTAGCGCGAGAATTTCCGGGCAAAACAAAATGGCAACCCGCGTAGTTCGGCTTGGTTCGGCTCGATTCGAAAAGTTAAATAGCCGTAGCATCTTTGTAGATAACCAAATTGATTTACTTTTGTGTTTTAACATCATTTTTTAACTTTGTTTTGGTCAATTTGATCGTCCACACCGATAGACAGTATTCAGAAAGAGACAGAGAGAGAGAGAAGCGGGGAGGAGTTGATCTTGCGAGAAGTTCCGGGCGGGTGAGAATAGCCACTTTTGTTAAAAAATGATGTTAAAACATAAAAGTAAATAAATTTGGTTGTCTACAAAGATGCTACGGCTATTTAACTTTTCGAATCGAGCCGAACTTCGCGGGTCGCCATTTTGTTTTGACCGAAAGTTCTCGCGCTACTCCTCTCTCTCTCTCTCTCTCTCTCTCTCTCTCTCTCTCTCTCTCTCTCTCTCTCTCTCTCTCTCTCTCTCTCTCTCTCTCTCTCTCCACTGCCCACAGACAAAATTGTACGCTTTTAGTAGGCTACAGTTGTAATGGAATGTTTGTTCACGGCACAGAATTCTACAATTTTTCTGTTATCACAGTGTAGAATTCTGTGGTTTAGGGTGAACGCAAAATTTGTTGGCCTAGATCTAAGCTATAACGATGAACGCGCACCGGGTGAGAATAGCCAAAGGCTGATGTTAGGGGACCGTACGCCCCAATAGCGCTTGGCGCTAGGGGACCGTACGCCCCCATAGTGTTTGGCGCTAGGGGACTGTATGTCCTACCTGCGCTAAGGCGTGGTGTTACGGGACCATAGGCAGATGTGCATGCATCTGGACTTTGCAAAAATACAGGAGGAAAACGGCCAGTTTAACGAAGCTCCTGACGTAAGGAGTTATTACTAGGAGAATGTTTAAAATGTCTGAATACAATTGTGAGGTATATCTAGATCTAGTGGCCGTGGGTGAACCAAAATTTGAAATTTGTTCACGTCTGCACCCACGTTGTTTGTTATGTGTCAATAAAAGAAATCAAAGAGAGGGAGGGAGAGAAAGAGAGAGAGAGAGCGAGAGAGAGAGAGAGAGAGCGAGAGAGAGAGAGAGAGGGAAAGAGAGAGAGCGGGAAAGAGAGAGAGAGAGAGAGAGAGAGAGAGTGTGTGTTTGTGTGTGTGTGTGTGTGTGAGAGAGAGAGAGAGAGATGGACAAATTTACACAAACGCCGGAAATTTACTCACTTTTGCATGAGAGAACACGCTTGAGCACGCACACAGTTGTGATAGCGCGCAAGACGCAAGATCAACTCACATTCAGTGACAATAACAATAACATGAAAAGAAAGGGGGGGAAAAGACAGCTTGGGAAAGGTAGATGAAGAGCAGAGCAAACTATTGTAGAGACTTGACAGAACGTCGGGTTGTGAACTAAGCACCGACGAATTAAAGTTTATTTGCAAGCGCATTACACATAATATTATACGCCTGTCCACATTAATAATAACTGGACTACTTTTGCGCGCAGGTGCCGTGTAACTATAGAGCGGTCAAAAATTCATGGTGCAACTTTTCCTCAAATATCTCTTTTAACGGGAGAATCATTGTCACCCATACTTTGCACAGCAGTTTGTATTAAAAAATGTCTTAAAACCGAATCATATTTTTCCACAACAATTGAGGCTCGATAAAAAAAATGTTCTTCATAAATTTATATACAATACTAGGCCTATAAATCTCCATCACGCGAAAAATGTGATTGTTCATAGCACTTCTCGCACACATTTTGCATACGCATATGGCCTATGTCATAGCTCGCCAATGACACTTTTTAGTGGCAAAACTTCATACAAAAATGTTTTTTATGATGAACACATTCTTTTTACACTAAAGGTTTCCTCCTAAACATACGTTCAATGAGCATGCATGCTATTGCGATTGGAAAACAATGACAGACTTGCTTTTAAAAGCCATATTGCCGGAGCTGTAAAATTTTTAAAATTTGCAGAAACAATCGACTGGGATTTTTTATTAGAACTTATTAAGGAATTTTCTAGAATACAGTGAGCAGGAGTTTGAAACAATATTCACCTGTTAAGACAAATTGATATAAGTTATAAGTCACTGTGCAAAAGTTGGAGCCTATGTTCGATAGGTAAGGAGATATTTCACAATAAGTTGCGCCGTGCATTTTTTACAGCACTATAGGCGTAAGTTGGTATACTATGAATTTAATGTGTACTCTTAACTCATATTCCACGCAAGGCGTTACCTGATTAATGATCTCTTCTCGATCTAATAGCATAATTATACCCTGCCGACCCTATCGTTTGCCCCCACATTCCCTTCGCCAACTCGTCCCACCCCCCCCCCCTCTCTCTCTCTCTCTCTCTCTCTCTCTCTCTCTCTCTCTCTCTCTCTCTCTCTCTCTCTCTCTCTCTCTCTCTCTCTCTCTCTCTGTTCCCCCCCCCCCCTCTCTCTCTCTTTCTCCCCCCCCCCCCTCTTTGATTTCTTTTATTGACACATAACAACATGGGTGCAGACGTGAGCAAATTTTAAATTTTGGTTCACCCACGGCCACTTGATACCTCACAATCGTATTCAGACATTTTAAACATTCTCCTAGTAATAACTCCTTACGTCAGGAGCTTCGTTAAACTGGCCGTTTTCCTCCTGTATTTTTGCAAAGTCCAGATGCATGCACATCTGCCTACGGTCCCGTAACACCACGCCTTAGCGCAGGTAGGACATACGGTCCCCTAGCGCCTAACACTATGGGGGCGTACGGTCCCCTAGCGCCAAGCGCTATTGGGACGTACGGTCCCCTAACAATAGCCATAGCCAAAAGACTCGCCTGCACTATTCTCACCCCGGGTGAGAATAGAGGTGGCCTTGAGGTGATCTTATACTTTAGCACGTTAAATTCTTCAATTGAGGACTTCCGAAACGAGCGACCGCTATCAGATCTGGATCAAAATTCTATGTCATCAAGATGGAAGGACTTCCGTAACGAGCGACCACAATGAGACAGAGCAGAATTGAGGGGTAGGGGTAGGTCTAGGGATAGGGTTAGGGTTAGGCCTCTTCTTTATTGTGTTTGATGGGGTGGTTGCTCGTTACGGAAGTCCTTCCATCAAGATTATACTCAATGGCTTCCAAAATCATGATGGAAGACTGAAAACCACTGTTATACGATCTGTCCATGACAAAATTACGGTAGTTTGCATATTTTTAGGCCCAGTTCAAAGTTTTGAAGGTCTGAGTCGGGGATTAGTAGACTTTGGGAGTTTAACGTGCTAAAGTATAAGATCACAGTGTTTGAATCAAAGTTTGATGGGGTGGTGGCTCGTTAGGGAAGTCCTTCCGTGCCGTGCAGACTGTGGTGTCTGTGGTGTGGACCTGTCACGGTAAGACTAAAGAATACTGGACCAGGGGATTGGGATTAGGCCTACTTTTGCCTATTCAACCTTAGGCCTTAGGAATGTATGATTTGGGGAGGACTTCCGTAACGATAACGAGCGACCACTATAAGACAGAGTAGAATTGAGGGCTAGGGGTAGATCTAGGAGTGGGGTTAGGGTTAGGCCTCTTCTTGGTATTTTTATAGAAGCACTCCCGTTTCGCGTCACATCCACTAACGGAAGTCAGCTCTTTCACCACTTTAGTGCCGTCGGATATATACGAATAAGGTCAGGTTTTTTAAAGTTAAGGCCTCTTCTTTATTGTGTTTGTTGGGTTGGTCGCTCGTTATGGAAGTCCTTCCATTATGATTTGGCCACCTTGGATTCTTACCTCAGCCCGGGTGAGAATGACCCATGTCTCGCTATTCTGACCCCTCCCCCACCTGGTGAGAATATCTCCCTCCCCAGTGTGGGCATGGGGCGAGGACTCCCCCCTGACCTCTCGCAGGCGATAAAATCACCTAGGCCCGCATGTGGTTAGGAATGAATAATAATAATAATGTTAAAACATTTTTCGCCTCTCCAGTAAAAAAAAAAGGCTCTCTACTGACACTGAGCGGGGTGTGGGACCGGCCACCGGCCCGACCATTCGTTGTTTACACTCTTTTTTTAAAAAATGAAGGCTGGCCTCTTTTCACCCAACTCATTATGATGGTTCAAGGAACAGAGTTTGAAAACTGTGAACAATATCCCAGAAAACGACTGATAAAAAACTCTGAACTGGTCGCCGACTGTCAAATGCACAGCCAATGGCAGTAATAAATGTTGCACTAGTGGACTGTAGTCACCAGTAGTTTAAAATATGGTTATTCTCACGTCAACGATGCGCACGGAAGGGAGAGGGTATGAGTTGTCAGGACCACTGGTCGTGATGCATGCTGAGAGGGTTAATAAATCTCTCAATACTCTTAAAATAGTTTGGTGTTATTTTTTTTACCTCTGATATAGGGTCGGTGGAATTTTATAACGAGCGACCACTATGAAACAGTAGAATAGAGGGTTAGGGGTTGGGTCAGGGTTAGGGATAATTTAGTCTCTTCTTTATTATTGACAGTGTGTTTGTCGTGGTGGTCGCTCGTTATGGAAGTTCTCCAATTTTGAGAGGTCCATATGAATATGATATTGCAGGTATGGGGCGTGGGAGTGGAATTAAGGGATAAAGGAGAAAGTCTGTCTCTTATCCTTTGCTGCTGGTTACAGTACAGTCATCCACCTCTGCACATTTTATGAACATTTGCTGGATTTGAGTTTTAAATGAATGCATGTATGAGGGTAACCTTTACTTTAACCCTTACTTTATTACCCAAATTTTCATGTGAATAAAATAAAGTGTGCAGATTTGGAAGCTAAAGCCCTTGGCTTTGTCCCATGCATATGCCATAGATGGTAGAGGCAGCCCAAAACCTGTAGACCTACACCTTGGCCTTTCAGAGGCACCTGTTAATGAGAAATGATTTGATTTCCTTTTCTTCCAAAATAAATGAAAACAAGAAAATTTCTAGCATGAGAACTAGCACTCTGTCAATAGCCATTTTCTTTTGACCTAGTCCCTGTCATACCTGGAATTTAAAAAAAATAATAATTGCTTTAATAATTCAGACATCTTTTCCCCTTTTTCCAGGAGTGGCCATCTTAGCTCGAGATGTAGATCTATGTTATTTGTTATGCTGATTTGCAGAAAAGCTATTGCGGCCTAATTATAAAGTAAACTGTGCACTTAATTTTGTTTATTGACAAAAATGCTATCTTGAAGAATATATTGAAATAGTTTTCATCAATTTCAGAGAGTGACATCAAGCTGACATACACTGAAGTGTAAGGATCTTATCTGAGGGAAGGCATACAAGAAAAAAGAAGAACAATGGCGAACACAACTGTGTGTACAGACACATCTGAAGCTGTTGATCTCTTCGAGCCTCAAAATCTGTTCTTGAAACCAATTGCCAAGGTCAACATCTGTGTGCAGCTGCCTCAGCTGAAGGCTGCAGGGAAGACAATCTCAAACTGGGAGGTTATGGAAAAGGTTTGTCTAGTTTGGGGTTTCTTTTTTTCACTATAACTTTATTAATTAAGTAATTTCCCTGGAAAGGGAACAAAACTTTTACCAGCACCCTTTGTTGGGATGTTGTGTCCTATTTAGCCCATGTTGGGCCTGACGAGAAAGATCAAGCAAACGATAAATGATCTAGATAGTGTGATTGAAGGTATGTAACATACAATGTGCAGACTTGTGAGGACTTTTTAACCTGCTGGTAATACTGGTATTGAATGACATGATTTTTTTTTCTCTTTCAGCTCAAACACATGGTTCGCCCTGAGGTATTCCTTACCTTGAAGATTTTTAAAAGCACCATGGAATTCATCCGTTTGGAAGGGGAAATTGAAAATAAAAGCAAAATTCACAACATCATCTTGAAACTTGATGGCAAGACCATTAAGCTCAGTGGATTCACTGACATTCTCAAGGTATTTATTAAAATTATTATTTACTATTGAGCTAAGAAACGTCTTGAGAGAGAGAATTTGGCCTCTTTTTATTTTAATGTGTATGATCATTTTGGAAATGTATTCTGTCGTGGTCTTTCTGGATTAAGAGATTTATTGAGTTTCCAAGTCCTCTTCATTTAGATGATTTTATAATTCCTGACTATGTGTTGCAACAATAAGATAAAATAAGTGAAAGGTCTTATCCATTTTTTTGCATGCTGCCATTCACAGCAGTAAAAGACAAATGTACATGTACAAAGAACCCAAATGATTTATGCAGATGACATACAGTGTGTCTTTTATTCCCAAACCACAATTAATGACTCTCTCTGTACCATGTCCACATAAGAGAAGCACGACAAGTCCACATAAGAATAGCAATCCCCCCCCCCCCCCAAAAAAAAACAACAACAAAAACGCACACACACACACACCCTGCTCGTTTTTTCTGTCATACAATTATGCTGAATTAGTGGTTATTATTTTCACTCTCTTCCCTTTTTTCCTAATTAATTTTTATTGATGAGAAGAAAATCTTCAATGAACAATAAATTGATAGGAAAAGACTTGTGAAGCTTCCACTAAATCAGTCCTATTTTGTGTCTTATGACTGAAGGTGAGAGCAGCAGAGGCTAAAGTAAACTTCCCAAGCCGCCACGATTGGGACTCTTACTTTCGAGACGCAAAAAACATGAACGAAATGCGCCCAGGTGAGCGCCCAGATACAATCCACCTCAAAGATCTTCCAACCCGCTGGTTTTCCTACAGACGTTCTGACAGGGATGGAGAGAAAGAGTTACAACCATGTGAAAGTGTGGTGAAACGGGTTTTTCAAAGTTTTGGAGATATCCGCTGTGTGGATATACCTATGCTGGATCCTTACCGGAAGGAAGTAAGTGATGACAAAGTTACAAGGTTTTCTGTGTGACAGTAGGAAAAAAGTGTTGTCAAATTCTTTATTTATGAGAACTTTATTTTTCTACACAGCTTCTGTATGTGTGCGTGTTGGAAGTGAGTGGATTTTGCAGATCATCGTCTTCCGGTGCCTTGCCGACTGGCGTGTGAGATCATGGACCTCCACTTCCATCTGTCTTGCGTTGCAGCTATGGTGTCTGTTGTTCTTGCTGCTCCCAGCCATGTTGTCAACTTGTCCAGTATCTTTTCCCTCTGTCTGCCATGTTGTCAACTTGTCCAGTATCTTTTCCCTCTGTCTGCCTCTGCCTCTCTTTCCATCAAACTTGCCTGTTGTTACAATATTCTCCTATGCTTCTTTCCACATTGAGCGAAGACGGGATTGGGTTTTCGCATTTTTCCTTATTAAACAATTTAATAAATCAGCATAATTTTTGTATGAAGCTTTAGTTTTATTGTTTTCCTCTCCGGAAATAAAGATTTTCAAAATACGAAAATTGTTTTCAATGAAAAACTACTTTCACTTTGGCACTCTATGGAGTCCTAGAGACCTGATGACATCTTTTGACTTCCCTTATTATCAAGAAATACTAGATCTAGCAATGTTTGAGAGCTTTTCAATCCAGTATCATTATAATTAAGGAAAATAAAGATATCTTGATCTTGTCCTCATATTTTTGTGTTAAAGTAAAGTAATCTATACTTTTGGTGTAATTTTCTGTCACAATCAGTGAGCAGAAATGTTTCCCGAAATTATTATAATTACAAATAATTGTGCAGTTTGCCATACTTTTGTGGATCCTGAAAAGCTGTGTTTGCACTTTTTTTGTATGTTGGGGAGAATCAGGTGGGAAAAAAAAGAAATGCCAGTTGCACACAATGTTTCTGACATGAATTTTTCCTCAGGTCTGTGCCAATTTGAAGAAGAGCTCCATCCAAACATTTTCTTTTGGCCAAGATCTAACCTTCGAATGTTTCATCCAGTACATGGATTATATCAGCTTTGTCAAAGCAATGGATTCCCTCCGTGGCATGAAACTCCTGTATAAGGGGGAAGACAAAGCTCTGACTGCTATTGTCAAAGTAAGTACGGCTGATAATTTTTCAAAAATTTGTTTATTTGCAATACACATTCATTTGCCATAGTTGGTTAGTCACCTAATCTTAATCTACTGAGGTTCTGGAGACTCCTGTTTTCTTCTGCCCAAACTCAGATTTTTAGATAGGAATCTGAGGAAAACTCCCTATTTTTGGTCTTGGAATGGTTGGCAGGTCTGCGTCTTATTGAAAGAACACAGTGTACATCTCAACTGCTCAGTGTAAGTCTCTATCATATGTCAGTTTTCAAATAGAGTATGGCAGAGTCTTACACTAAGGCGTCGATCTTTTTATTGACAATATTCTGCTAATCATTTGTGAGGTGTGCTGACAAAATTTCTCGGATTTGAGCATCATGGAAATTGATACATCAACTTGATAGGTGAAGTTTGTACAATTTGTGAGCTTGGAATAGTAAAAGACACAGTAAACTTGAACAAAATGGCATCAATTGAAAATCTATAAATCTGACCCCCAGTGTCGATTTTCATCCGATCTCTCCATTCTTGGATCGTGAGAAGTAACTCATTTTGTCAGCACATCTCACATTTTATTGTTCCTAATTTTTCAGAGTACATGATGTTCACTTCTATTTGTATATATTCCCTGATGGTCTTGTTCTGGGATTCATTTTTTTTGCAGGTTGATTTTGACAAAACGAAGCATTTGTCTGAGAAAAATATCCGCAGACGGCGGATTGAGAGAGAGAAACTGGAAAAGCTAGAAATGGAGCGATTAGAGAGAGCAAGGCGAGAGAAGGAAGATGAAGAGAGAAAAAAAGAGGAAGAAAGGTAAGCTGTTATTCACCGCTCTGATTTGGATAGGTTTTTCAGACTATCAGGGTCCCCACCAGGTCGGGAAATTGGGAAAAAGTAGGGAATTTTGAGATAGGTAGGGAAAAATTCGGGAATTTTGTGATGGGTCGGTAAGTCGGAAAAGGATAGGGCCTGTGTAATATTAGTAGTGTGGCTATCTTGACAGTATGGATGATGAATCATGAAGAGGAAACGTAATTGAACCATTATCACGGCGGCAGGCGGAAGTATCTGACACCGAGGCTCGATCGGGAAGAATCAAGATCTACTTTCGCTTTCATTTACCACCCAGATATTTTCCGGTTATAGTCTGATAGATAACACAACATTAATTTGTAAGATGCAGGTTGTGCATTACGAACGCTGTGTGGCCTTGAAAACAAATCAATATTAAAAATTTGTCCTCTGCTGTCACTTGTGAAAAAAGAAAAGAAAGTCATACAAGCGTCTTGTCACGTTCGCCATCGTGACCGGTCAATGAACCTGTGAGTGTGAGTACCGGCGGTCTGAGCGCTCTGAAGTATAGGACTTCGGAATTGGGGGCGGGGGGGGGGGGGTTGCTTTTTTGAAATAAGATACACTCAGGGAAGGGGATGGGGAGGGGGGAGCAACACTAGAGGTCAAAAACTTAACTTGGAAGCAAATTTTTAGTATTTAGAATTTTGAGAACTAGCTTACTATAAGAGCTCTCTGCAAAGGGAGCGTTGGTGCAGGCCTTGTGTGGAATCGGGATCCGTCGGATCATGCCTTGTTATGGAAATAAAGTGTTCGCGTTTCATTGGATGGGGTGATTGTTGTTTATATCTATATTTTAGCTTTCTGTTCAAGATTGTCAGATTTTCAGTGTCACTGTATCTTGCCCTCCCTCAGTTCTTACACCTCTCACACTGAATAGGTCTACTTGAGCCATTCTAGTTATTACACTAACATTACTCTACTTTGAGTTTGAGCAATAGTTTTCATCTTCACATTTATAATATGAATCATGACACCCAGACTGGTTATTGACAATCGATATTCTGGTTCTAGGTCTTTTCTCAGGCTCACAACAGGATTCATAATTTAAATAGGGCCTATAGTTTATGTAGGCTAATATGATGAGGGGAAAATATAAATAAGTAAGAACAGACTGAAATACCAAAGTCACACAAGATCCCAGTGCCACACTGACATGTTGTTGACTGGATATAGTGAACCTACGTGTGTGTGTGTGTATTCACAAACATGTACATATTAGATATAAATGGAGCATGTGCTGTCATTGTTATGTAGCACGCCCCTGGAAAATAGATGAGGCCCCTCCCTTGGAAAGTTGAGAAGCTGGGTTGGCAGTCATCCAGCATTATAATCATCTATTGTTTGAAGACTATACTACAAAATGTACATTTGCATTCATTTAAAGACATTTTGACTTTTTATCATTGATAGATGGGCTTTTTGGGGATCATTCTTGACGCACAGCGGCCTGATTTTTCCCTTGAATTGGGGTCTTGAAAAAAATTTGGGGGTCTTGAAAAAAAAATCCAGGAATTGGTGGGGACCCTGGACTATTCATACTTTGCTCTGATACAAATTCAGCTAGTGGCAGATGAGTTTTAAGTAAATCGTTTACAAGTCTTTCAAAACAATGCTGCTAGACTGATAATAAGAAGTAAAAAAACAAGACCATGTCACTCCACTATTAAAAGAACTGCATTGGCTCCCTGTTAAAGAAAGAATAATATTTAAAATCTGTGTCATGTGTTTCAAATGTGTAAATAAAACTGCTCCTTTTTATCTACAAGAACTTATCAGTATATATAAGCCTGGGAGATACCTAAGATCATCAAATGATAACACTGTACTTGTGATACCAGTAAAATCATACAAATCATATGGAGAGAGATCTTTCTCATGTCTTGGTCCATTTATGTGGAACAGATTACCCATGGAACTAAGACAGACAAGAACACTTTATAGCTTCAAAAGACATCTTGAGCATTTTCTGTTCGTACAGGCTTGTCCTTCATAAGCTTTTAATGTTATTTTTAATTATTGTTGTTCGGTGCCTATGTCTGAATGAAAATAGTCTGTGTGTGTGTGTGGAAATATATATTGCATGAGAAGGAAGGAAGTAGTAAGAAAGGTTTTGAAAATGGGTATTCCACTAATTCCAGTGTACAGCGCTTTGAGCTACTTTTTTGGAAATGCGCTATATAAATGTTCTATATTATTAAGTCATAAATCTCATCTCCGCTGGGAAAACAAGAGAATGGGAGGCTTTTCATTTTAAGACTTCTCTGTCGAGAAAACACCATGAAAATAGATGAAAACGAAAAAAGACAGGAAATCAGGGGAGCTGCTCATCATTACAAATTTGGCAGAATTGAAACAATTTGTTGGGGGGTTCAATTTACATACGATTGTTTGGCCTTTGATTACAATTTTCAAAAAATGTATTTACCATTCGGTTGCCTCAACCCATTCCCTCCTTCCGGGCGTATCAGGAGGAAACAGAGTCAAACCCCTTCTGTGTACCTCACTAAGCCACATGCAGCTGTTTAACTGTTTTGAGTCAATGCACCTTGCCCAAGAACACGCCATGGCATCCAACTTTTAATATTAAAGGCATTTCTCTGAGAACCTTGTCTTAATCAACAGATCGAGTGGTGGGTTGGCAGGTGCTCCTTCTTTCCTGTCAAACACGTGTC
Source organism: Aplysia californica (assembly GCF_000002075.1). Lineage (NCBI taxonomy): Eukaryota > Metazoa > Mollusca > Gastropoda > Aplysiida > Aplysiidae > Aplysia > Aplysia californica. Next base: position 208,796 of record NW_004797740.1, read on the forward strand.
GTCTTTATCTCTTTTCCTTTTTTTTTTGTTTGTTACTCTCTTGTAACACCTTTAATCTTCAGCACCTATATCGCCTAATTGTGTTGCAAGTGCCGTAAAACTTTTACTAAAACAAAAAACAACAGCTTGATCATTACCTACTGTTGTTTTCCTCTTCATCTGTCTGCCCATTCACATGTTTTTGTAGACAAGTTCAAGAAAGATTATTTGAAACTGAACTCTTATGAGCCTTTTTTTTCGCCACTTATGAATTGACAGAATTGTACATGATTGATCTATTTTACCATTTTTCTGTTTCTAAGGAGGAAGAAAGAAGAAGAGGAAAGGGAGAGAGAGAGAAGGCGCCAAGAAAAACTCCAGAGAAAAGAAGACCGTAGAAAAGAAAGAGAAGAAAAGCGGCGGCAAAAGAAGTTGGAAAAGAAGCAAAAGGAGGAGGAGGAACGCATGCAATACAAAATAGCTTTGGAGGAAAGAAGGCTTCTTATTGCACAGAGAAAGTTGGAATCCTTACGGATCCTCTCGGAGCTGTTTGAAAGAATAAAGGTACGCTTGGTCTGCTTTGTGTTCATTCTGACGTGCGTGGGTCCCAAAATGTTTCATGTCAGATCTATGTAAATGGGCGGACTTAACACCCCCTTTTCAGCAATGAAAGGTTATTTCAGAGGCAGGATTTTTTAAATTTAGCGTCCATCCTCAATGGGACTGGGCCAAATAGGCGCAGAGCCTTGAAGCTCCCCGAACAGTCCAAGTTCAAGGATTACCCGACTAGGGATTCACACCAGGATCATTCGCACTCTAGCTCAGCATGATACCGTGTCAGGTCTGTTGAATACATTTGTGACTATTCTTGAGAAAAGTGCCACTCAGTCAAAAGAAGTTCATTGGTATTTGAGATAACAGAGGGTAAATTTTTTTTTGTCATTCCTAAGAAGAAACTGGCTGTACTATCTCCAGCTTTTGCTGCTCAAAATATCTATGTTGAATCGTAGACTAATGCCCTGCTGACAAGTTATAATTTTGTGACTTTGTCTAAATAATATTGAGTCTCTTTCATCATGACCTTAAAAGTGTGCAAGATCTGAAATTGTGCAGTTTTAGGTTATAGTTGAAAGTTTGATAGGTTTGCCTAATTTTTTAGAATTATAAATACTATTGATCAGCCAAGAATTACAACATGTGAAATGCGATGCCTTTTTTTACCAAATCTCCTTGAATTTTAAAAATTTCTCCTTGAAACTTCCCTGAAACCTCCTTGAATTTGATGGGATGTTCATGGCAGGAACCCTGTACCTGGATAGATGGAGTCAGGGAAGCATTAACCACCCACGGCATCTCCATGACCCAAGCTCTCCGTCTGGCGACAGAGAGACGTCTCTTTCTTCCTGCGACACCCAAAAGGGTATAAGCGACGGATTAGAGTAAAAGTCCTTGAAAACTGCTTGAATTTGCTTTCAAGGAAAAATCTCCTTGAAAACTCCTTGAATTTGCGTTCTAGGAAAAATCTCCTTGAAAACTCCTTGAATTTTGCCAGATCGGACAGGAACACGTGTACAGGGTGACTGCCAAGCCCCCGGCCCCTGGAATTACCCAACAATTTGAAAAAAATCGCCGAGATTCGGAATGCAACGGGAATTTGAAGAAATCTGTAAATTGCCCCGTGAAAGACCCGCAGAAATACATAAAAGTACTCTAATATATTTGAAAACCAAATCCGATAACGTCCTTGAGTTCATTTTTGCCGGTCGCGAATGTGATATATTTATTCGGCCTTTCCCGGCCTGAGAGTACGTTACACGCGCACATGCGGTAATGGCGGCAACAAGTGGAAGTATGTGCGATACCGGAGCTCGATCGGGAAAATCAAGATCTACTTTCGCTTTCGTTACCACCCAGAAATTTGCCGGTAGGGCCTATAGTAGTCTGATAACGCCACATTTGTAACATGCAGGCTCTGCATAACATACGCTGTGTCGCCATGAAAATAAATAATTTGTCCTGTGCTGTCACTTGTGTGAAAAAAACAACAGAAAAAGAAAGTTGTACAAGCTTCTTGTCGGGCTCGCCATCGTGACCGGTCATTGAAGCTGTGCGTTTTCGTCACATCGTGAGTATCGGCGATGGTTGAGGTCACCAAAGTTCATGCAAAGTTTGAGCGCTGCGAAGTATAGGACTCGGGAATGGGAGGATTATTGATTTTTTTTAAAAGACACGCCGGGGGGGGGCTGGGGCTGGAGGTGGAAGGCAACACCGGATGACAACAAAACTGAACATGGAAGTTGGTAGATCTCGTAGATCTCTCTCTGCAAAGGGCGCGTTGGTGCACAGTCCTTGTGTAGAATCGGGATCCATCATACTCAAACCGTCTAAGCCATGTTCTTTTTACTATAGGGTTCCCGTTTCATTGTGTAGGTGATAGTAAATTATATGTATTGTATATTTTAGCTTTCTGTTCAAGATTCGCAGATTTTCAGTGTCACTGCATCTTGCCCTCCGGCAGTTCTTACACCTCTCGCTCTGAATAAGTCTACTTGAGCCATTCATGTTATTACTCTACTTTGAGCATAATTAATAATTTTTGTCTTTCACGTTTATTATATAAACCTTGACACCCCAACTGGTTCTTGACAGTGGATATTCTGGTTCTAGGCCTACCCTCAGGCTCAAAGCTAGATTCATTTTTATATAGTTTATATATTATAAGCGAATATGATGAGGGGAAAATATGAATAAGTTAGAACAGACTGAAAAGCCTAAGTCACAGTATCCCAGTGCCACACTGACATCATGTTGTTGACTGGATTCAATGTACCTACATGCGTGTGTGTGTATATATTATATATAATATATAAATGAAGCATGCACTGTCGTTGTTATGTAACATGCCCCTGGAGAATGGATGAGACCCCCCTCCCCCCTTGAAAATTGAGAAGCCGGGTTGGCAGTCACCCTGGGAACAGTTTTTCTAGGAAAATCGAAACTATGAATATGATATGATTCCTTTCGGACAAGTGTTGTTTTTTTTTTTTTAATAGGCTTTCGTCATGAATTTCTTGACCAAATCTCCTTGAATTAAAAAAATTTCTCCTTGAAACCTCCTTGAAAACTCCTTGAATTTGATGGGAAGTTCATGGCAGGAACCCTGAGTAAAGTAAATTGATCTGCTCATGGAGTGACACGATATGTTGCAGAGAAAGTGCTGTGTTTCACTGTATGATAGAAATAACAAAATGTAGTTCTGAGAATTCAACTGCATAGTCGTAGAATGATCTGCTCCTTCCAACTCTTTTTAGTGTTATTATGGTTATAATCTGTTTCAAACTAAAGTTGTCCTTTTTACATGGTGACTACAGCTCACAGAATCAAAGCTGTAAATATTATGACTTGCCATATTTCTCGGATATGAATCAATCCTTTTGTTTTTCAGGCAATCCGAGTGAAAAAGTATCTGGAGCAGAAGGAGAAAGAACTTGAAGAGGAGAGAAAACAGCAGGTGGAAGAAGAAAAGAAGCGAGTCCTGGAGGAAGAAATGAAGAAAGCGGAAGAGAAAAAGCAGAAAAAGATGAAACTCCAAGAACAGGTAGTTTAATAATGTCTGCTTGTAATTGTAAAATTGCTGTGAAACCTGTGAAAATAGCTGACTTTGTTATTCTGGTAACATATCCGAGATTTTGAGTTATAGTAATCAGGAGACTGTTTATACCTTTCAAAATCATCTCATCTTTCTGAATGACTCAAAGATGCTACAAGTTATTTCAGTTGTCACATCTGCATTAATTGAGCTCCTTCCGAAATGTCAGAAATGTAAAATCTAGGTAAATTTTTAACGATTTAATTGTCTTGCCATATACAGTCGAACCATTACGGCCACCTGTACAATCAGCCACTTTCCATTTCCCCCTTTACGCTTTTTCTATATAATTTAACTGTGTAAAACGGTCACCATGCCAACGCAGCGGCGGCCACCTTATTTCATCAACCCACTGTCAGATTTATATGCCTCAGACGGCCAGGCGTGGTTACTCATTGCCCGACGCTTTGTCATAAATTTTGAATCAGCCTCTCACGTTGTGGACAGGCCGTCATAATTCATTCACCTGTCGTTATTGTTGGTTCCTCCAGTTAATATTTACTCCGGTTGACCAATGTGTAGGCCTAACAATACATTTTCAACTGCTGCTGAGGGAAGCATGATCCATCATAACCTATAAGCCCCGCCCACAACTCAAGCACAAATCATGTGTGAGGTCACTGTTTTGTTTACCTAATCTGTAACAAAGTAACAATGGACGTTAACATGAACTTGTGACAGAAGCGTCGCTCGTTTTCCGAGTGGTGGCGGCCCGTGTGTTTGTTTTACCATGGGGCTAGGTCTTCATCATCTTACTTACATAATATTTCGTTTATTTTACCCTTGCACAAAATCAGGAAGTAAAAGAAAGCTTACCAACCAAGCAAATGAACAAAACAACACACAAAAAACCTTCTTACACCACCACCCACTCCTTTTTCTAAAGAAAACAAAACCCTTTTGATTTAGCCTTAAGGCAGTCTTAAGTCTGAGATCAGCCGCGATTTGGACCTCAGAAGAGAATGATTTGCTTTCTTCAGTTTGACCAGTCCTGCCTTAGACGGCCACCTGTGTTGTACAGCCACTTTTCTCCTTGACAATGGGTGGCCGTTTTACACAGGTTTGACTGTACTTGCTTAGTGTACAGTGTGAAATGTGAAACTGGTGTGTTTGTTTTTATTTTTTACATCGTCAGCTCATGAAGGGCTCTTATGTTACATTGGTCACTTTACTTTTTTGTGGTTTATGCAATTTTTGTTGTTGCTGTTGGTAGTAGTTTTTTTTTTTGATTAGCTGCACATTTAGCTTTACTAATATTGTACTATCTTTGTAATTATATATTTGTTTCTTATTTTTTCTGTGTTCTTAGGAGCAAGAATTAAGGAACAAAATCTTGAAGAACTTCAAAGCCAAAGAAGAACAGAAACAAGAAATGCAGAGGGAAGAGCTTCGGTAATTGCACAGCTTTTTGAAATTTTCAAATATTTTTGGGGGGGTCTCACTTGATGATTCTTTTTACTGCTTTTCCTGTGTGTTCCAGGTTCGTTTGTTTGTAAAACTCCTGGGCCTTCCAGGTTGAGGTAGTAAAGAGTGGGGAGTATGCTGATACCCTCCATATTCTTTACAAAATTGTAACAATCAGTCTGTTTCCTGGCGATAACATGGTGCTATTTCATCACTCAAACTAAAGCTTTTGTATTGTTTTGTTTTTTTGTTTCAGTTGGGGGGCAGGGGGGAGGGGGTTGAATTCAGTTAGGGAGGATAATTGACTCAGGATATCAAAATTTCCATGCCACACCAGCAGGATGTGCGATCCCCCTATGAGGATTAAAAATTTTGTTTCATTCCTCATTGACACTAGTAAGATTATTTTGGAAACGGGCTACCACACCCTTCCTGTCCAGGCCAATCTGGGCTGAGAAGGATGCAGCTTTTCAGTAGACAGACAGATACTAGACATAAATAACTTCACAGACATGGAATACAACTAATGTCTTTTGTGTAATGCAGCGAAGAGCGTAATCATTACACCGCAGACTTTAGTGCAACCCCTCTACTGCTGGAAAAGAACAGATGAGAATTAATACTCCCATGAACGTGTGCGTTGTTTAGTTTATTGTCTCCTTTTTCTTTCTTTCTTTTTCTACTTCTTCACTTGTCTTTGCTCTTGGCTCTGGACCAAGTGCTGCTCCTTCTAAAGAAATACATTGTGAGGGACTCGTGTGAAACGCATTTGTAGTGAATATTTTCAATCTGAGAGGTTATAAATTACTGATGCCCCTTCCAGCGTTACTGTTGTTCAGGAGGGGAACCTCTGGACTTGTTGTCATTCTCTAATAAAAGCAGATCAAGTAGGCAGAAAGCCTTTGAAATTCCAAAAATAAAATTCTAAAACACCCTATTGAGGATTTGAACAAGAACCATTTGTACCATAGCTCAGCTTGACACCGAGCAAGTTGAGGGTATGCCCTACATGGTTTGTACAATTTATCACGTTCTAATGGGAAGTGAAGCTGAGGTCTGTATTCTCATCTTTTCAGGAAAAAAATTGCTGGTACCAGAAAGCTTAAAAGTGCCGTAATCATGAAAAAAGCAGTTGCAAAAGCAGTCAAAAAGAGGAAGAATGAGCCAGGCAGCACAGATGAAGAGAGTGACGATGATGAAGAAGAGGAAGAGGATGATGACAGCAAAGATATGGGTATCAAAGCCAAAGACACATTGAAGTCCAGCAAAAGAAAGAGTGGTAATACAGGGTCTCCTGTCTCTAAGAGAATTTTCATTAGACGTGAGCCACTGAAAGCGGGGTCACAAGGTACCTCGTCAGCTTTAGGGCGGCAGAGCTCTGGGTCGGCCGTGTCTTCTGCGGAGGATTTCTCAGATGATGAAGATGAAGCAGATGAGAGAGAGGAGAAAGGTCAACGGTAAGTAGATTAAACTTTTATTCTTGCTTTAGCTTTAGCTTTTAGCTTTTAAGTTTGACCTTCATGCCATCCACCATTATTGAATGCGAACAAATGAGATTCCCTAAATTTGTAAATGGAAGATTAACATCCCATTCATAAGGCGCTGTGAAAATTATTTGGCAGGTGGGCAGGTTTTTTTCCAAAGCCTTTCAACGTTTCAACTTTCAGTGCATGGGATGACAGAAGGATAGGAAACAAGAGTAACGTTCTAGTGGCCTCTTTCAAACAACCTATCCTCTAGATTATAATAATTAACAGGAGTTTTGCTTTATATGTATTTTGATTAAGGAGTAAAATGATTTTTAGATATAAAGATTCCTTTTGTGTTGCTTCACTCTGTTGAAATGAAGGTGGGAAGTTATGGGGTTTGTTTTTCGAGGGGGGGATATTCTTTTCTGTGAGCTCTTGACATTGTTTTATACGGTATTCTGTTGTTGTTATTCACTGTACAGGAATGAAGACCGTGAACTAGAAAATGATTGGTGTCTTTTACTTACACAGTGAACTATTTTAGGGACTGACAAATGTGTTTGACACGTCCATTTTCGGGTAAACGGATAAACAAAAGCTTCAACAGATTTTGAAGAAAAAACAAGGGAAGTAACTGTGACTAAAAGATGTTCATTTTCAGTTTTCACTCACTCTCAAGCAAAAGAAATTACTAAACTTTGGCGGCTATTTTTTTTTTATTTGACCTATGAAACCAGGTGGCCCCCACCATCTTCAATCACCAATATCTCGATTTGTACCCAACATAAATGGATATTTTTTTTCCTTGAAAGCAAGGCGAATGGGTAGGCTTAAAGATAATGCCAATAACTCTATATGCCCAAAATTGACGAGTGCCTGATTCCACCTCGTCATGACACATACAGACGAACCTGCTCTAACGGCCACCTATACAAACGGACACTTTCCATTTCCTCCCTTGTGTTTTTTCTTTTAAATTTAACTGTGTAAAACAGGCACCTGTCCAAAGCGGCCGCGGCCACCTTATTTTAACACACAACCCCTGTCACACTAAGCAATAACACCTGTCTTAGACGGCCACCTTAGTGACTCCATTACGCTTTGTCATAAATCCAGCATTGGCCCCTGGCATTGTGGGCGAGCCGTCATGATCTAATCACCTGTTGTTGTTAGGTAGCCCCTCCAACTGATCATGTTGCGTAGGCCCCTCCCGTTGTTGACCAATAGGTAACAAAATTAATTTTCAGCTGCAGGTGAGGGAAGCGTGTGATCCCTCATAACCTAGAACTGCATGTTTGCCGACAATCGTCTGAAATCCGACAATGGCGAGGCGGCCGATGCTATCGCTAGGCCCACCTGTATCAGTCAATGTGCGAAGTGCGAGGCCTGGCCAACTGCCAGCGTCCCCCTTTTCTCCCATCGGCTTTGTCGTCACTTTCGTTTTCGTGCCGACTGCCGACGTCTGCGTTTCCAACATAATTGTCGGAACCTGAGTAGAAATGCGAATACAAAAAAGGACGACGACCTAAATTATCTACTTTCAGTTTCGTGCTGGAGCGGCCATTTTGAATTTTGTTTTGTTGACAAATTCAATTGTTCAGATCGTGTGGATTCATTCCAGTCTGACTCACTTAGATAATAGGATCTAGATCTAGATCTAGATTTATATAGTTCATTATAGACCTCAATGGAGGATTCATATTCCAATTCTATTTTGTCAAACCCTATCATAGGTTGTGCTGTAATATTAATGTTGGTAAAAGGCATTTCATCAGGTGCGTGAATTATTTATTTACTTAGAATTTAGACTCAGCTGAGCCCCTCTGTTCTGAACCGGATGCGGATTTCTAGTTCAAGGCCTATTCCTAGGTCCTATTCACTTGTTCTACAAGATCTAGATTTATTTAGTTTACTAGATCTATGTGGAGGATTCATATTCCAATTCTATTGTGTTATTGTATCAAACCCTATTATTATAGATCTAGCAATATGTAGATGTAGGCCATTATATTACGAAGTGACTATTTCTCCGAACGTTCGGAGAAATAGTGCCGATCTTTATTTCTCCGAACGGTTTCCGGCTTCCGGTCTCGTGATTTTTTGCCTATTTATTGCGAGAGTTCGGCGCCAACTTTCATTCTGCCCCTCTGGTCTGGGAAGGAACACCGCATGGCAAGTCCGCCTACATACACCCTTCAGTAACACCCACCGCACACCCACCACCATCATGCACATGTACACACACAAACATACACACACCAACTAAACATGATCAGTGAGCAACTTTTGAACGTATGACGAGCTGAGCTGTGGGTGGAGAGACAGTGTGAGTGGAAGAGCAGGTGAAAGGAAGAATGAACGAGTGTATCCCCAGGCGACAGCAAATACAAGACGAGGACACCGACGACCCCCCCCCCCCCCCCGGCCTGGTCCACAGCTCACGAATGAAAGGAATGTGGCTAAGGCAGTGCCTATATTATTGTCCATGGTTCGCAGGGTGCAAGGGAATGAATGAGATTTTCTTTGTATGTGCCTGGAGGGAGGGGGTGGGGTGTGAAAGTCATGCGGACGGGGAGAGAACACGGGAATTAAATGGATGAGTGAAACTGAAAGAGAGGAACGACTCATGAGCCCTGGAGTGAATGGATCCTGTGTTTCTATTTTTGTATACTTTGAACTGTCATGGTACTGAATAAAGGCTGAAATAAAGCCCGAAAAACACACACACACACACTCCTCACTCTCCACTTACACACTTACTACCACACACAGACACACTCACACACACACATGCATACACACACACACACACACACAGGATCAAATTTTTGGGTCTATATCTATGTCAATTTTCAAGGACTAGTCTAGAGATTTTTAGATGAGTGTAAAAACGTGAAAAAGAAAGGTTTCACAACCGAATGAAATCAAAATTAAAACAGCCCATAAACAACCACAAAAATTAACAAATAAGGGCGTGTGTCCACCTGTCCGAAGAAGATTGGCTGTTTTAACCATAAATGTGCATAATTTTTTTTTAAAGTACAGGATATTACATGTAAATTATGGAATCACACACATTAAGGGGCCTGCCAGTGTCAGTCCATGTAATCGGTTTTAGTGGAACGTACGCTCTAACATAACACATTTAAATATATATATATATATATATACACATGTATATATATTTAGAATCTAATGAAGGTAAGAACATCAAATTAAATGACGTTACACTATGCAACACCCCCCCCCCCCCCCCCTTTCCCTAACAAAAAAAATTGATAGAAAAACAAAACATCAGAACAATAACAAGAAAAAAAATTACACACTAACAAAATAAAACACCACGAAGAGTCAAAGAGGGAAAAATAAAAGTAACTGTAACGTATTCAACAAATCAACGTGGTGACAACAAATGACTTTTATTCCCCTACCAAAAAATGCCAAAAAATCGAGTCACGATTGATTGGTCGCGGCCGCGACAAACGCAGAAGCTAGTTCTACGTGTCATTATCAATAACCCTCCGTAGATCTAGATCTAGACAGCACACGAGTGAACACAACACATTAAGTTTAAGAGCAGCACCCTTCATAGGCAACACGTCATATCTGTAGCGAAAAACTGTTTGGAACTGTAGCATTTCTTTATATAAATATTTATTGCGGACATTTTTTTTGGACCGATTGAACCATATTGTATACGAACAATCTTTGGTATGCCTATACTCTATATAATATCCGAAATTTGCGGGAAAGGGTGTGATTTCAGAATGTTCGGAGAAATAGTGCCCAGCTTTATTTTCCCGAACGTTCAGAGAAATAGTGCCCAGCTTTATTTTCCCGAACGTTCAGAGAAATAGTGCCCAGCTTTATTTTCCCGAACGTTCGGAGAAATAGTGCCGGCCATTATATTATGCTCTTTGTAAGCCTTGTTTGTTTTGGAGTGTGGTTTTTTAATTTTAAAAATGTTTTTCATTTTGGACTTTTGCTGGCCTTTTCACATGAGGCTCGTTGCAGGTTCTTTTTTGGGGTAGGGGTAGGGTTAGGTCTCTTTGTTGTGTTTGTTGGGATGGTCGCTCGTTACTCGGAAGTCGTTCCTTATGACACCCACAAAAGCTCTTTGGGGGGGGGTTGCGCAAAATTTTCAGACAATCTGGTTGAGGCTCGCATGCAGGTCTAATAACCTATAAGCCCCGCCCAGAACTCATGCACAAATCGTAAGTGAGATGAGTGGTCACTGTTTACCTAGTCTGTAACAAAGTAACAGTGGACGTCAGCATGAACTTGTGACAAAAGTGGCACTCATTCTCAAGTGGTGGCGACTCGTGTGTTTGTTTTACCATAGCACTCGGGCCTCCTTGTCTGAAACATTTCATTTTATTGTCACCCTTGCACAAAAGCAGCAACAAAAGAGAAAAACAACCGAAAACAACAACAAAAATAACAACAAAAACAATGCGACTACCTTCTGTTGGGACCTCAGAAAGGAATGGTTTGTTTTCTTCATCTTGATCAGTCCTGCCTAAGACAGCCACCTGTCTTATACGACCACTTTTCTCCTTGACAGTGGGTGGCCGTCTTACACAGGTTCGACTGTATTAAGAATTTAGTAGAGCAGATTTGCTGCTCACAGCTGTTTGAGTGATAATGCTGTTTCTCATTTTGAACCTGTCTAACCGTCCTGTCTTGCATGTGAAGTGAAGGCTAAGTTTCTGTGCGAATTCGACTGTTTTGTCATCAGAATGGGTTTAGAGATAGGAAAGGGACATGGTACTGGAGCCAGTGAAACGATGCCAGCTCAGTGTTCTCAAATTTGGTAAAACACTCGCTTTTTATCAGGTTGGCATTCAGTGCTGGCGTTTTCGATTTTGTCTCGAATCTTTTTTAAACATGGAAAGCTTTGATTTGGGGATACCAAATCTCTTACAATTACAAATTGCTTGACGACTTCTGGTAAAATCTGACACTTGGTTTCTATTATCAGACAATTAAGTTTCTCTCCTCAACCTCATGAAAAGTGCCTGATATCGATAAAAGGATAGAAGAATGGATAGTGCTTGCGCTTTGCTCAGTGTTGAAGCAAGATAAAGGAAGAGAGAGTTGCTGTTGAACCTTGCAACTAAAATAAAATTGCTTTGACATTGTAGGCTTGACAACACTGTTCAGAGCACACTATTCACCTCTCTTGTGTAATCTGTATTAACTATTATTGTCCGACCCATACCTTCATGTACAAACAATCGCTCAGACACATGCATGGTCAAAACACAAACATAATTCACACACCGTATGGCCAAGTGTAATGCAGTACTGCCTGTCTTTTATCACACCCCACCAACCATCCTTGCATGACTATTTTCAAGGAAGTTTTAGTGCCTTACACACACCACAGGTGAAGTGCGGTGATGCATCTTGTTACCTGTAACGTGTTTAGGGATAAACCTGGCTGGCTCATGCAGCCTGATACTCTCAATGACGATGGATGTGTTTTCTCTTGTGCATGCAGGGAAATTTGAATTCAATATTGTACGAGCTATCCATGATTTCGAATTTTGAGTGTCCATCTTATCTGTGCCCGCTTGTATTTATTTTCCCCCTCTCATTTCTATTTTGCAGGCCTCCCGGGTCAAGTGTCATGGAGAGAGTTCTGAAAGCCAATCGCATGCGTGCTTGGAGAGAACCTGGCGATCCTTCGGCGGACAGCCCGCCCCGTGAAGGGCTCGCCGTACGAGGACATAGAGGTCGTGGCCGGGGCCGTGGTGTAGGACCGGTCAGAGGTAAAAAAGTCAGAGGTGGTGCGGCGGCTGTGGGTGAGGTGCGCAGCAAAGTCAGCACCCGGAGTCCCGAGCAGGGTTTGGCTCGCAGCAGCTCCGGGAACCGAAGCAGGAGCTTTAGCAGAGATATGTCACGGAGTGGGAGTAGGGAGGGCAACCGCAGCAGGAGTCGAGAACGCAGCGGAGATCAAGGTCGTCATAGCCGAGAAAACCACCGCAGCAGGAGTGGGGATGGCAGCAGTGGGGATCATCGCAGCCGGAGCAGAAGTTGCAGTCGGGACAGAGAGGATCGCGAGAGGGAGATGATGCGACACCGAGGGCCTATGCCGCCCATGGTCCCCGGTCCAGGGGGAGTCATGATCCCTCTCCCGCCCCACCCCATGATGTTCCCACCGCACTTCCCTATGGGGTTCCGACCCCCCTTCCCAGGGCGGGGTGGCCGGGGACCAAGGGGCATGCGGATGAGAGGGGGCCCAGGAGCCATGATGGGAGGCCGCCTGCCTCCACCCCCTCCCCCTCCGCCGGGCTTCCGTGGAGGCCTGCACGTCTTCAACAAAAGCTACCTGCGCAAGTACAACAACTTCCTAGGGATGAACAATCAGATTCGTGACATGTCCGGCAGGTTTGCCCAGCCACTGCAGGTAGAGCTTCCACCTCAGCGGTACAAAGACGGTGACCGCCAAGACAGACGGAACAGAAGGCGGTATCCAGAGAAAGGCAGGAGGCGAAGGAGGAGGCGTGACAGTCGAGACAGTAGTGATGACAAGAGTAGGAGCAGGAGTAGGGATCGTAGCAGGAGCAGATCTCGAAGCAGGACCAGGGACCGTAGCAGAAGTAGGAGCAGGGACAGTCGAAGCCGCAGTAGAGGTCGCGATAGATCCAGGGACAGGAGCAGACACAGATCGAGAGACAGAAGCAGAGACAGATCTAGAGATAGGAGCAGAGATGGATCGAGAGATAGATCTAGAGACCGTAGCAGAGGTGGATCGAGAGACAGAAGTAGAGATAGGTCAAGGGATAAGAGTAGAGACAGATCAAAGAGCAGGAGTCGGACAAGGGACAAGAGCAGGAGTAAAGAGAGATCCAAAGACAGGAGCAAAAGTGGGAGTCAATCTGGTAATAGAAGTCCAGAAAGGTCAGAGGAGAGGAGAAGAAGGGAGGATAGATCAAGGGACAGGGATAAAAGTGAGGATAAATTGGAGAGTGAAAGCAAAAGTAAAGATGCCTCTAAAAATAGAAGCCGAAGTCGTGATAATCCAGAAAACAGGAGTGCCAGTGACTCTAAAGGTAAGAGCAGAAGTCGAGATGGTTCTGAGGAGAGTAAGAGAGGTTGGAGCCGAAGTGACCACAGGTCAAGAGATGGGAGGAGAAGTAAGGACAGGTCGGAGGAGAGAAGGAGAGAAAGAAGCAGGAGTAAAGAGAAGAGATCACAAGAGAGAAGGAGAGAAAGAAGCAGAAGTAAAGAAGAGAGATCACAAGAGAGAAGGAGTGAAAGCAGCAGGAGTAAAGAGGAAAGAAGGAGAGAAAGAAGCAAGAGTAAAGAGGAAAGAAGCAGGAGTAAAGAGGAGAGGTCACAAGAGAGAAGAAGAGAAAGAAGCAGGAGTAAAGAGGAGGCCAGGAGAGAAAGGAGCAGGAGTAAGGAGCAGAGATTACCGGTACAGGAGAAGAAGAGGGGGAAAAGTTCAGGTGAAGAGGACCGTTCCCAAGTTGGTGGCAGAGGTAAGCAAGGGGCCGATGGAGGTGAGAGGAGCACCAGTCAGGGATCAGGTCCTAGTGAGAAGACAAGAAGAGACGGAAGTACAAGTCGAGGCAGAGGTCAGGGTCGAGATGACAGCTCCTCCCGCAGACAGCAGGAGAATGAGGGAGGGGAGAACGACGGGAGGAAGAACAAGAGTCAAGATGTTGTTGAAGGAACTCCCATAGGAGATAGAAAAAAAAAGAGCAATGCCAAAGGTGAAGGAAGACAAGATAGGAGGGAAGACGATGAAAGTGGCCCGCCAAAAGCAGACCAAAATTGTGGAGACGAAGACAGCAACCGAGGAGGAGGCAACAGTTCTTCAGACCGAAAGAAAAGGAAAAATGGGAATGGAGAAGGGAATGGGTCTAAAGATGTTGGAGGTGGTGGGAGAAGCAAAAGGGAGGAAGAGGAAAAACAAAGAGGTGCAAGTGGCAAGGGATCGGGTGAGAAAAAACAGAGTGAAAAGGCTGCTAAGGCTAAAAGCGGTTCAGCTCACAAAAGTAAAAGTGATGGGGATGGGGCTGAGAGAGGATTGGGCGGTGAGACAGTCGGTAGCTGGGATGACATGAGAAATGATGCCAACAGTGAAGATAGAAAAGAGAGTGGTGATGATTGAGGTACATGTGAACATTTAGTCAAAATGACAGTCCTACTCCTACAGTTATGGTTGTGAAAGTGTCTAAGCCAGCCACTTGAACAACTGCTCTGTCATAGAACTGTTTTAAACCAAAAACAGTGTCGTTGTCACAGTGACAAGAAAAAAAACCCCACCTCCCCTCCCACTTTTAGAGGGAAAAACCCTTCAGCCACACTCCCATATGCGTCATCAGTTCATAGGACTGTTGCATGCAGTTTTATTTGTGAGCTGATATGGCAGTGGTGGCATTCAAAGCACTGGCAATACAGACCTTCAACACCGTCAGCATGTGCAGCCATCCTTCTCCCATTCGGTAAACGCTCATTCCTGGTGTAGATGTCAGCCCAGTACAGTTTACTCCTATTCCATGAGCTTACCAGCGTGAGCTATTGATTGACTTTTGACTCCCATCCTACCTGCTCAGTAAACAGAAAAACTTGTACCTGAATTGTGATCGATTCTTTTGTTGAACTGGATGATGAAGATGATTGATTCTCCTGTTGCACTGGACGTTGATGATGATTGGTTATCTTGTACTGGATGATAACTGGTTCTCTTGTTGCACTTAATGAAGATGACGGACTCTCCTGTTGTACTGGATGGTTGGTTCTCCTGTTGTGCAAGATCATAATGGTTCTCTTGTTGTACTGAATGGTTATTATTAGAGTGCAGTAAAAAATTTGTGGCAAATGAATCAATGTCACCCTTACTTTGCACAGCAGTTATATGAATTTGTCTTAACTTATTAACTTAATCATATTTTTCCATTATAATTGAGGCTAGATTTTAAAACTTTTCCTCCTAAATTTATATAAAATACCACAAATCTCCTTCACACGGAAAATGGAAGTTTTCTCAGCACTTCCTGCTTCTCACACATATTTTGCATATGCAGGCCTATGGCACAGCTCACCGATGACACTTTTTCATGGCAAAACTAGTTAAGAAAATAGTTTTATAGGGAACACTTTTTGCACTAAAAGTTCTCAAAACATGTGTTCAATAAGCACTAGTGTCATGATTAGAAAAACATGACGGACTTGCTTTTAAATGCGATATTGTCCCAGCTGTAAATCTTGTATAATCTGTAGAAACCACCCTCTGGGGTTTTTTTTATTAGTATTTATTAAGCACTGGCAGTATTGCATACTGGTGTAAGTCATTTTTGGCAGCCTTTGATATACGTCTGTATGCAATACTGCCTGTGAAAGGAATTTTCTAGAATAGGGCTAACAGGTGTCTACAAAAATATTGATCTGTTAAGACAAATTGACACGAGTCACTGTGCAAAAGTCGGAGAGTTTATGTTTAGGAGTTGAGGAGATATTTGACAATAAGTTGCAGCACAAATTTTTTACCGCTCTTTATGCTGGGCAATGATTAATTCTTCTCCCTACTGTCATATTGTCCCGGGAAGTCATCTTGTGCTGTCTGTTCCCCTTAGACCTCTTGAGTGCTGGGGTATAGCTCATCCAACACAAAAACATCGTAGTTTTTTTGTAAATAACTTTTTATTCCATTTATTTGGGGCCTTGAGATTTTCAAATTGTGGGCTCCTGATCTGTTTTTTCCAGCTATGTTTTTAAAGGGTTACAGGTGGTAGTGAAATGTTACGTCTTCTCGGCATGGGTGGGGGTTTTCTGCGCGTTAGTCTGATGTTGAAAATAAACATATTTATCATAGTTCTGGAATATATTTCATAACAATTTTTCTTTGTGTTTGAAATCGAAACAAGACTACTGGTAAAGGGTTGATAAAAATGGGTGCTGGCAGTCAAACATTATCTGAAAAGAACATGTTTTTTAATTGGATGAGCCACAGCTGTGGCAGCTTAGTCATTAGTGGGCATTGTGAGCAGTGGTGGGACTTTGCTTTTACTATTATTTATCTGCCATTTCCACAGAATATTCAGCATTTCATGGTGCTTCATACTGGTCATTTCTCACAGTCAACAATTAATAATGTGTGTGTTAATTAGATGCATTAGTGTTTGTGTGTAAATGTCGGTGTATGCGTTTTATTATGTTTGTGAGGTGTACGCGAGTGTGTACATATGTTTTGTCATTCAACATTCATACACTTTGTTCTCCTATTCTTTTTGTCCCGGCCTATGATGATTGTTCTATCTGAGCTGTTCTGTTGGAAAGAGTGGGTGGGGGCTCTTATTGTTGCGAGTAGGCTACTTTCTTACCTGTACATAGCAGGTGGTTGGAGGGCTCCACTGGTAGGTCCTACAGATCAATGGTAGGCCTACTGTGTAGTATGTGTTGCATCACGATGGAATCAGGCTCTCGTCAATTTTTTTTAGCATATATGGAGATATTGGTATCATCTTAAAGCGTGTTCATTTGTCTTGCTTTTGATGAAAAATGTTCCCATTTATCTTGATTAGTGTAACCAAGATATCTGTACAGTGGAATCCTGTTATAACGAGAGGGAGGGGACCAGTACGAAATGTCCGTTACAGCAGGATTCTCGTTGTAAGGGATCCAGTAATAAATTCAAAGGAAATAATAAAGTAGGCCTAATCTATGAGTTTGGTGTTCTGTTTATTTCTTTTTGTCATCTCCATGATGACATTGTTCAGCATGACCTCTAGGTCTTTCTTGATCAAAAATTGAATCAGGTTTCCTTCTCTAGCGTTAGCGATGTTGACAGCTCGGCGTTGGCTATCAGAACGAAAGTTCTCTAGGCTAACTCGCCCTCTGTGTTGTCCCCCCACCCCACCACACCCTGTGGTGCTTGCCCTCGTCTCACATTCGCTCCATGATCAATCACAGCACTGTGACCTCTCCATCCCCGAATCGGAGAAGTGAGAGGCATGATAGATATCTAGGCCTAGATAATCTAGACTAGGCTGGCCTATCATTATCAGGACTGAGAAATCCTAGTTATCAGGCAGTGCGTTCTGCTTCACAACGGTGTGTCTGCGCGTGCCACACACTCCCCACTCATTCGCTCCGGCCTTCATCGTTGGCACACATGGGCTCTCCCATTCTTTGTTTCACTTGATAATCAACAAGTTTCTCAACTGGCGAGGTTTTCATATTTCAATGGCCTATGCGCTGTGCACAGGAGCAGCAATATTCCGCTATAACCGACTCGAGCATTTATGTGGTTGCGCTATAGCAGTATTTTATTTACAAAGATAAAGAAGGGAAAAAAACGGGGTTTTAGAATGATGTCTTTATAACAGGCTTCTCGTTGTTTCAGGACTCGTTATAAGTGGACTCCACTGTAATTAAAAGAGACAGGAGTCGCCTGATATCCATGGAAGGTGATACTGGCCAGAATATGCCACCAAAGATATATGACTTCCATAGCTTGATTGTCCTTTTGGAAACTACAAATTTACCCTTTTTTTGTGCCTTTTATCGAATCCACTCAGATGGGCTTTTTAAAGGAACATACAAAATGTGACAAAGAAAAAAAAGGTGGTAAAAATTGCCCAACAGGCGGGAAAATGCTGGTTTTTTCGATTTCATTATTTTGACGAGGGCCTGATTTAACCATGATGCCACACATATGATCTGATGAGTTGAGAAAATGTACATAATAACATGAATTGGATACATTCTTACTTTTTCGTGTGTGTTGTGCGCATTACACTTTGTATATATATATATGGATGTTGATACCTGGAAAAGTGCGTAGTACCCGATTTTTAAAAAAAATCAGAATGTTCATCTTATGATTGCAAGCCATTCTCCACTGATTTGTGCTGTTGGTCTTATGCTGAACTGTCACACAGAGTGATCTTGGTTTGAATTCCCGGACACAGATTTTCTTGGACTCCATGTTGCTTGAGAAAGAAAGGAAGTTTTCTTGGTTATCTTTACCCAGAGTAGTGTCTATGGTATGTACTGGTTTGGCGAAGATACGAGTTTGATTCCCAGTTGGGGAGGTTGGGTTTTTTGTTGTTGTTTTGGGGGTTTTTTAGGGGGGGGGGGGATTTTATGCCCTAGATCAGTAACAGCAACTTACTGGATCGATTAGAAGTTTTTTTATTAAGTATCAGTCTGTCAGTTGTGATGTTGTACGCACACCCTAAAAATTTACATCTGTCACTGCCACACACTTGGTTTGCACCTGTCAGTCAGAGATGCATATATTATAATCCGAGGTCCTGTCTGTTAAATACATATGTACATGTATATAAGTGTGTTTACATTGCGTAGAACATGGCTTTATTCCGATCCTGAACTATATCCAGACAAATTTTATCTCAAATGATGCCATGGCGCGAATTTCTGCTGTGGTAACACTCATCATGTGCTGTGTACTCCCAATAACTTAGATTAGATGGCAGTGACTTCATATTCGTTTTGTGTCCTGAATGCCAAGATGGTAAAAAGTATGTGAATTATTCGTGAATTTCTAGAGTTACGGCCACCTCATTTTTTTCAAATGCTTTAGTCTTGTACTACTTGTAGGATAAGCTTATTGTCCACATGCTGGCACATTGGTTTGATGTTTCACCGCACGCGCGCTCACACGCACATACACACACACATACGTGTGCATGCATGGTGAAACATCAAACCAATGTGCCAGCATCTGAACAATAAAGATCTTATCTTGTCTAAAGGTTACTTAGCATACTTATTCACGCCGTAAGCATTGAGACAAGGCTCAATTTCATGTGATTTTAATTTCTTTGTTTTCTTCGGTTGTAAATTATGAGAAAAATTAAACTGAGCAATCAATACAAACCGTGAAATAAGTTGTGACTCTTGGGTTGTTTGTGTTTCATTTGGCAATTTTGATAGTTTGTTTATCTCTGGTCGTGAGGAAAGGGCATCTCAGCAGGTCGCAACCAAATAAAGCTTGTGTATTGATGTCCTTTTTTAAAAACTCGCATATATATGAGCTTCAAATCCTCTTCCCTCTCACTCACTTCCTCCTTCCTTATCCTAGCCAGTTCTTTCACTAAATGTTAGAAGTAGTTGATTGAAAGTCCTACCGCCCAAGGTTGGATTTTTCTTATTTTACTAAAAGAATGTAATGTTCTCCTCCACCTTTCAGACAGATATGCTAATTTATAAAAGCACATGATGTTTTCTAGTAAACACTAACCAGAGATTTGTAAGCTGGAGGGAGATATTCAAATTTGAATGTTCTTTCAGTAGCCTCTTGTTTAAACTAGCTTACATTTCTTAATTTTTTAACAGTTTTAGGAGTGCAAAATAGGTGCTGTCCCAGGAGAGGACTACTAAAAGAATATTCACTCTTTCCCCCCTCATGTGTCCCAGACTACATGGATAAACGTGGTACAATTATATGTACATTGAAAATGACAAGCACCTCACCTCCATATCTAGACTTTTTTGTTTACGTTTTTCTTCCTTACTCTTTATGATATCTGTTTCCCTGCATGTGCTTCTAAACATAATAGTCCCAACAGAGCATCTTAAACATTCAAACATTGTTTTACGAGATGGATACTCACTCCTTTATTGCAGGTGGTTGGCAGATGCTCTGGTGTAGCTTGCTCTTTCTTTCCTATCAAAAGTTTATCGTCATTATCTCTCCTACTTCTTTTTTATGTTTGTTACTCTCTTGTAACACCTCTAATATTTGGCGTTTATATGACCTAATTTTTTTGCAAGTGCCGTAAAACACTTACTTAAACAAAAATCTCTCCTATTTATCTTTTCACATACACATATCTGTTTTTCTCAAGCTTTAGGTTGGTCACAAAAATGGAGCCATTTACTATTCAACTGTCCATACTGAAAAGAAGTCAAATGGAAAAAAAACTTCAGAAACCATTCATCTTTCAGAAAAGAAATCAATTACAAGTTTATTTACTGAATTTATATACTTACTTACTCTACTCATTTCAATAACAGTCAAATACAGTAAAGATTCAAATCAGTTCATAATGAAATATATCACTATCACAGCCAATAGCATTTCATGGCAACAAATCAAAAACCAGTCTGCCAGAAACTCAACAGTAACAGACAGCCATGTGGTAAAGTTATTTTCACTGAGTGAAAAACCATACAACCGGCTTTGAGAGGTAAGGAGACAAAAAAGGCTTCACGAACTATACAAATCTAATTATTTTTTATACACAAGATTATTTGTAGGAACATCAGACTAGACAAAGATTTAAGTCTTTCATACAGAGGGTGGGTGGTTGGCAGGTGCTCTGGTGTGGTTTGCTTCTTCTTTCCTATCAAACATCTATCGTCCTTATCTCTCCTCCTTCTTTTTTGTGTTTGTCACTGTCTTGTAACACCTCTAATTGTTGGCATTTATATGACCTTATTGTGTTGCAAGTGCCGTAAAACCTCTACTAAAACTAACTTTTATACAGAGGAGAGTGGAAAGGGGTATGTACCCCACTCCCTAGGGAACTAGAGTAGGCAACAAAAGCTAGGAAATAAAATCCACTAATGAATTAACTAATCAAACATTAACAAATGCATCCATTTATTATTAGTTTTAGTAGAGGTTTTACAGCGCTCGCAACTGCATAAGTTCATATGAGTGCCAAGGGGTGGATGTCAACAGAGAAGTCCTTGCAGGGAATCAGGCATACTCTGCTCACCTCTCTAGCTTCAACAGCACAAAGTCTGCTTCCACTATCAAGACACCCCGGAAATAGGTCACAAGAGTGTGACAAACGTACAAAAGAAGTAGAGGAAAATGACGGTAGTAAGGATTTGGAAAGAAAAAGCAGCATTTTCCTGCTGCAGTTAAGGCACAGTTATGAGCATGACATTGATGAATCAGCCCATTTACAATTCTACTGTGCTTAAGAACATGTTAATGTCCCCCCTTTGGGAATGGCCTAAAGACACTTCAGTCAGTAGCACTGAATTATTCAAATTCTCTGTTCTATTTTAATGTTGAAACTGTACCTACCCACTCACATTTTCGTAGTCAATGACGGTCTGATACGAATAAGATCACTAACATGGCACTCAAAAAAGGGACATCTGACATTCCTGACAAAAGAAAGAAGAAGACTTTCACACTACAAAACAATTTTAACTGACTTTTGTGTTGCCTGACTGACATTAACCTCTACACAACAACAACGCAGACACAAAAATAAATGCTAACTTTGTAACAAAAACCGCGAAGTAAAAAACGATCGAAAGGGCCATAAGAAAGAAAAGTGTACCAAAATTTGCATACAAAATAAAGAACACCGACTTTGCTACAAAAACAACAAAGAAAAAAATGCTACTTTTGTTACAATGAACTTTAACAAAATAAAATCAAAAGAGCTCTATATATAAATTATAAAGAAAAGGAAGTGTACCACAGTTTGTTCAGAAGATGGCACAGGCATATTGTTCATCCTGAGAAAAAAAAAAATTTCATTGAACAAAAACAAAATATAAAGTGCTCAAAAACTCCCAAGGCGAGGCTCATTTCTGGGAATACCAAGCTTGATATTTGCCGTTGCACTTTCTTCAGACATCTTCTGGCTACTTTCCTTGGCTGTTATTTTTTTCTTGAATTTGTTCGCCTTCGCTTCATTAGTTTCTCTTTGCCTCTGCTCCTCTTTTTCTTGTTTCTCTTTCAGAGCTTTCAGCTCTTCTTCTTCTTCCTCTTCCAGTTTAGCCTGTAGTTCTTTACGCCACTGAAAACACAGAAAGCAAAGAGAATTACTACTCCTCCCTCTCGAAATTGTCCAAGATGGCCACCCATTGTTGGGAAGAAAAGTGGCTGCCTTAGACTAAAGTTAGACACATGAACATCATTTTGGATATGACAGATGAAAAGGAAGAAAACAAATCATTCCTTTTGAGGTCTAAACCAGATGTGATTTCGGGCTTAGGACAACTTTTTTAAGGCCCGTTAAAATGAGTTTTTTTCTTTCCAAAGAAGGGCTGTAAGAGAAGTTTGGGTAGTGTGTGTGTGTGTGTCTTAGTTTGTCTGTGTGTACACGTATTATGTATGTTTTTTCATCTGTGTATGTGTTTCAATTGGTGAGTATCTTTATTTGTTAATAAGGGTGTATCATCATTTAACTGTATTCATCTCAGCATGTGTCCCATCAATGCAAGTTTATGAGTGTTTAAAAGAAAATGCTTGTGAGTGTGTGTGTGTCGGGGGGGGGGGGGGGGGGCAAAAAGTTAAAATTAGAATTAAATGTAAAAGGATGTAGGGATAAAACAAACATATGGGCTGCCACCACTTGGCTTACAAACATCACCTTTGACACAAGCTCATTTTGATGTCTATTGTTATCGACTGGATAAACTGAATGAAAATGTTTTCACGATGATAATAGAATACAGAATGTATTTTTAAGTTTACTTTTAACAGAAGCTGACTCTTTTCAACTCTTTTGTTGCACAAATCTTTCAAGAGTAAACACTGGACTCCATCATTCTAATATAATAGCTGAAAAGTATTCTACTCAGAATACTCAAAAACTTTGCCAATGTTATGACATTGTTATGATGGATTTCATCAAACATTTATTGTGTCCCTGTGCTTGTCAATTTTCGGGCATATGGAGTATTGGTATGATCTTAAAGCTTGTTCATTTGCCATGATTTTGATGAAAAAAATTCCCAGCTATCTTGAATAGAAGTTGCATTATCTGCATTTGTATGTGGGGGTTACCTGGTTTCAGAGGTAAAATTAGCAAGAAAATGGCAGTCAAAGTGTGGTGACTTCCAGAGATTGAGAGTCCTTGGAAATTGAAACTAAACATTTTTTGTATCTTTAACCCACTTTTAACAGTAAAACCCACACAGAAATGTGTTTTTAAATAGACATTAAAGGTATTGAGCCGAAAAACAAAAATTCGATAAATATTGCCAAACTAGCGGAAAAATGCCGTTTTCCATTTGATTATTTTGAAGAGCACCTGATTTCACCACAATGCCTCACATTTTACCCATACGCCGTGACCCAGTTTCCTGAATTTCTGCATCATCACAACACAAAGGGTACACACCTGATCCTCCATGATACGTCTCAGGTCAAAGCTTTTTCTGGTATTATAATCTGGGGCTTGTTCGTACAAGGCTGTGGCCAGTTCAATTTCTTGCCTGCAAAAGAACGTAAGTGAGATAATATTGTCTCATTTCATGCAGAAAGAACTTATCTCGATGCTGGATTGGAAAAGTAAAAGTAAAGTAACTTATCTCGATACCTCTTCTTCTTCTTCTTCTTGTTCTTCTTCATCTTCTTCTTCTTCCTCCTCCTCCTCCTCCTGCATTCTTTCCTAGATCTAAGGTATAATGGATATTTGAGGTGCAGCATGTTTATAAAATCGGCATGATATTGTGTCTCGTGTTAAGCTGGAAAAAAATATATCAATCATTTTATGTAAGTATGCTTTGCAACCAAATTTCTCCACAGGTGATCTATAAAAGCAGTTTTCCCCTTTTTATTTTATATGTGTGCCATCGTCCAAAGTAGACAAGTAGGCCTACCTAGCTGGAGGTTATCACTGTTAAGTCCTACTTATTTTTTTTCCCCCTGCTTTTTTCCAGCACTAATTAACCATTATTGTGCCCATGTGCTTCTCTTTACTTTAACAAACAAAACAATTGAAACATACTTGAGACTTGTCCTAAGTGGCTTCACTCCAGCGGTTTTTGTCATGGTAGAGAACTGCGGTTTCGGCCGTGGTCTCGGTGGAGTCTTCTTGCTCGGTGACGCTGTGGCAGGGGGCGGTATCGGCGGTAAGTAGATAACTGACAAGCCACCGGCAATGTGGATGCCCAGTGAAGTTGGATGTTCTCGCACTGCTGGGCCGAGGTAACTGTCCGCGTCTGTATGCACCTGTGGGTGGGAGAAAAGTTAAACAGACTTTGCTTCAGATGATGTCTCGGGGCACAGATAGAACTGTTATTTAATTTAAAAGAAACAAAAAGAGCCATTTATTTGCATGAAACATTTAGTCTGTGTCTGAAACTGAAATCTAATTTGAATCATATGCCATTGTCCAATACATGAATTCTGCACTCATAACCATGATGGCATAGTCAAAAATGAATTTCATATCTTTTTCAAATGCCCATATAAAAGCTTACAAAAGCAATACTTTCCTGTGGATCTCAGAAACTCTGCCATAACAAGTAAGTTTTACAATTTAATCAACGGCCATGGCCCAATAGAATTACCACAGCTTTCGAAGTTCACAAACCTTGTTTTAAGTTGAACAGAAGACATTTGAAGAACTGATAATGTACACGAGAATGTGAAGTTATATTCTGATGACTTTCTGTTGAACCTTTGTGCCGGGTACTGCTTGTATTGTAAAATATCGGCCTATTGCCTCTTGAAGTTCCTGAACAAAATACCATTACTATTAACTATAGTCACAAAAGAGGGGCACTGAGATTTATTTTTTTTTAAAACAACATTACCATAGCAATGCCATTGCTACACACGCATACCTGTCCAACCTTGAGAGCCTCCAACACACGAGAATCTCTCTCCATGCTGTTTGCCCTGAGCAGAGTATTCCATGCAGCTGAACGCAGCCCCTCTCTAGTCGTATCCCCCTGAAGACTGCGGCAAATTTTCACCAATGACTGAATGGCTCCGTAGCGGATACGCCAACTCCAATCATTTGGACCTAGCAAGAAAAAAAAATAAAAGTGTTTAAACAGCTGACGTTCTCAGCTGCTTCATTCTTTTCAAAGACACTGATTTAGAAGTTCTTTTTTAAGTTAAAAAATTCAATAATATTCTTTCTTTTACAAATTACAACACAAAATAAAATAACCTATGTACGGTACTATGTAAGTGCATAAACCATAAACAAAAACGCACATAGAAAAACACCTTATTTCCGGAAGATTTCCACCCACCAGGTCATCAACGTAAATTTCTTTACAGGTGATAATGAATTAATTCTTCATCTTAAGGGGAGGTGGCTAATGAAAATGCCAAAACTCAGTTCCAACCATTTTGTAGCCACTTTGTATGCATCAATGGATACATACACTTTTAACTCACTTCAGACGGGTCACACAACAGTTGCGTGACCCCCGCCATGACGCTCGCGTCGGGTCTCACAAGCCCTGCGTGACCAACTTTGGAATTTTTTTTTCGCTCTACAAATCACGCACGGATCGCGAGACCCGCCTCGTACCCTTGTTTGGCCAAGCCTGAGCTACTTAGACTTCGTTTCGTATCTCTGGGGCCGGTAGTTTTTAAGTTATTGAAGGTGAAAGACAGTGACCCCAACTGGGGTTGAACAGACCGGAACTCGCGCTTTGTTTTTTTCTATACAGCTCATAGTAATCCGACAGTCGCGTCGTAGTAACGGTCGAAGAAGTCGCATGAACAAGAATCACATAATTTCGCCGTTTTCTATACTTCTGTGCGTTTTACTAGTTCTAGTGTCTCAGAATATGATGTGTCTAATAGTTAGGATCCTGGATATGTACCCGAACACGGCCCGAGTCGTAGTTCTAGGGCTAGATCTAGCACTAGTACCGGTGTTGTTTTTCGCGCAACGAAATCACAACGTCGTGCCGTACATCTGTCTCATGTAATTCAGTGTATGGGTCTGAATCAATGCACAGACCAGCTTTTATATTTTCACCAAACACTTGCACATGTATACAAGTCAAACCAGAACACTTTGAACTTTTATTTTTGTTGTTGCAGTGAATTTCATTCTACTTGTCACGTCTCTGGAAATTTTTCGAAAATCAAATTCATGCCAATTTTTTAAAAATCGTACAAATTAAAGTATTAAACTTAGACAACTTTAGTTTTTTGTATTAGATTAAGCTTGAATGTTACTTTACTGTGTCAAAAAATGATTACAATAGGGTAATTCTGAGAGTTGTGGTGATTTATTGAAATACCCCCCAAAACACCAGTCTTCAATGCTTGTGGCTGGTGAAAGGGCCCAGTCGCAAGTGAGTTAAAAAGAGGTTTTGTGAAATAAAAAATTCATTTTTTATTTTTTTGTTCTTGTGGCGGCAAAAAATGGCGCTGATTCAGCAAAATTTCTTTATGTTTTATAAACAGTGTTTCTAAAAAACCAATAAAGATAGAAGCTTCACACTTGGTATATATGTTATATATTGCTTGCTTCTCCTCCTTACAGAATCAGATTTCAAATATCTATCATGTTTTCCAAATTTTACCCTCACTTTGACCAATGTTCAGAATTCCATATTAGGCGATGCTGAAACGCAAAAATGCCAAATAACTCAAAACAGAATCAATATTCAGGAAAAGTGCTCTTGTAAGGAGGAGGGCACTTATCTTGGGAATAATGTGTGAAAATTTCAATGAAATCTGACCGTTAGTTATTGAGATACACTTTCTATAAAGTTACCAGATAGCCGAAAATGCAATTTCGAGAAAAACGCAAACAAAGTTTTCAAAACATTGTGCAATCACAAACATCTCGGTTTTCACTAAAATCCAACATTATTCGGCAACATACATCACGTTTACACAGCACAGGCTATTTAAAAAGCTTTTTTGACAAGTTTTTACATCAATTCCCCCCCCCCCCCCCCCCAACTGTCCTCTCACAATTGAATCTCCGCCCCAAGAACGTAAACTCTCATTTGTCTTTCAGTTTCTGTTCTTAAATGGGAGAAGAAGCTAAAATATCTATGTAAGGTAATAGGACATTCAAGGGCTTGTGTGAAAATTTCAACCAACTCTGACTGTAACTTTCTGAGGTCTAATCAAAATAGTGCAGCAGATTTGGCAGAAAAGTTATTCCGAGAAAAACGCGAATAAAAATTTTGCATGCTGACATGCCCGTCTAAATTTATATGTTAATGTTGCCATACTGAATTGTTTAGGTAAATTGAGTTTGTTGTTAGTCTTTTCTACATTAAGAAATCTTTAAATGATTTGGCAGATGACTGCCTTTCTTAGAATTAGAAGAGTCGAGACTTTGTCGAGCCAAAAAAAAAAAGCTGCTACCTCCCCTTCATTTTCTTCCCATGTGTTTTGGTTTTGCAATGGTGGAATCTAAGACTATGCAATCAAGAAAGGCACACTGTAAGCTGGCACTACATGATACTATCTAGATCTATATCTGTATATTTTCTCAATTTGTTTTATCCCTATCTATATATTTCTGCAGTCGCTTCTTTCAATCTTGCTTGAAGGGGTTAACTGGCTTTGGGAACACTGGTCTCCGATTTTTTAAAAACCCAATAATAATAAAGTAAACAAATTGTTTTAAATAACACTAGGCCTTAGAGATTTCTATTGCTATATCTACGCTAAACAGACTTGTTCACTGTGAACAACCGAAGAGGCTAGGGAAGCCATCAAAACAAATGTATCCTAGATCTAGATCTAGATTCCTATAACTTTGTCGATTGAGCGCAACGTAGATCTGTAGATCTAGACTTTGAATACCCCAGCCACATAATCACGGAAAGTACTGAAGGCTATTATGTATTATACGTATAATCTCAACAGTTTAGATCCTGGATTAGCTCACTCAAAAGGACTAAGACTAAGAAGACATCGAATCGAATCACGATCAGATAGACAGACGAAAGAAGACGAATAAGAAGTAGCATGTGTTCGGTAGGCCTTGTCGGGCCGAAATACTACACAGAATTGCAAATGGAGATGATAACAATAATTATTCAGCCTGTAAACAAGATTTATTAGCGTTGAAATCGGCAACACGATAGAAAACTGTTTGAAATGCAGCGAAAACGTTCACGTTCTGTCTTGCGGCACGCAGTGTAAACAATGGCCCGCGAGGGGAATCCCCTTCGTTGCTACCGGCTCGGCGAATGAAAATTCACGGTCCGGTCACGTGACGGAAGTGGCAACCGGTATTTGGTACGGGGTCTTCAAACATACCTAAATGGGTCCCCAGAGTAGTTCCGTACGAAAACGAAAGTGCAATAATCGAATAGCTCTTATCACGGCCTTTCAAACGATACCAAACTTGATTACCTTGCAGCCACGGAAAGTGTTGTTGTCAAGGGGTAAAGTTTAACATTTCTTGACGTTTTGTTTGCATTTTTTTGCCCCCCCTACCGCTTTCAAATACATTTTTATATATATTAGAGGTCTCCTTAGGTTTTGGGACCTTCACAAACGGATTCTTGACATATTTTTCTGTAAGAATATCCAAATACTCGAAGTTCCATTTTTTTAAAGCAAATACCCGATTTTCTAGGGGATCGAGACCCGCGGATCCCCTTAAGCTATGGACAGTGCACCCCCTTTATACTTTGGTCACAAGTAGCCT
Source organism: Aplysia californica (assembly GCF_000002075.1). Lineage (NCBI taxonomy): Eukaryota > Metazoa > Mollusca > Gastropoda > Aplysiida > Aplysiidae > Aplysia > Aplysia californica. Next base: position 237,631 of record NW_004797740.1, read on the forward strand.
ATCCTCACCTCCGTCCTTGGTTTCATTCTTCGGTTTAAAGAAGGCGAGATCCAGCAGCCCCGCACTGCTGAGTTGACTGCTCCCGATACCACTGATGCTGTTGTTGTAGCTTCGGCGATGGATGTTTTCCACGTCAATGTTGCTGCCAACCTGCACGATTGTCAAAGGAAAATCCTTTATAATTTTTGCACAACCTGATTCTATTTTTACACACAACCAGAACCCTCCCACCACACACACATCTACACACCAGCATACACTAGCAGGCATGCACGCACACACATATACGCACACATGCGCATGCAAACACACACGAACACAAATTGCTGAATGCCACAAATGGGACAGTCCTAGGAAATTCGGGACAGTCAGCAAGCCTGATAATCTTAAACGGTTCCCAATAATAATTGTGGGCCAATCTGAGCAAATCAGGAAAATGTCACCTCTGGGCCATTTGAGTATTTGCCCTTTTCTAAAAGCTGGGATCTTCCTGATTATTATGCACTTAAAAATTTTTCAGTTATCTTTTCTAGAAGATGAGATTATATTGCATTTTCTACAAACACAAAATAGAGACAAACTTCAACAGTACAACCTACCAAGGCATGTTTCTGAATGTTCGCCGTGTTCCCGTACAGCACGACCCCAGCCAGAACTTCTGTGTACATGATGGCCACTTCCCAGTGCCAGCCAGTGATGCCGGGCGTGTCGGGGAACTGGACCACAAAAGCATACAATTTAGAGAGATGGAATTCAGAATGACAACGGCTCAAAATAGACACATGCAAGTGCAAGTTAAGAAAGTACCATAATAGGCTATAGATATGAATAACAATCATGAATGAAACATAACAACAAGTATCTTGATGTTGTTCATGTAACCGATACAAAAATGTACGTAAATTAGAATTTTACTCTAAGTTTTAAAAAATAATAGAAAAGTCTCCTTTCCTCTCTCTCTCTCTCTCTCTCTCTCTCTCTATCCCTCCCCCCCTCTCCCTCCCCCTCTCTCTCTCTCTCTCTCTCTCTCTCTCTCTCTCTCTCTCTCTCTCTCCCTCTCTCTCTCTCTCTCTCTCTCTCTCTCTCTCTCTCTCTCTCTCTCTCTCTCTCTCTCTCTCTCTCTCTCTCTCTCTCTCTCTCTCTCTCTCTCTCTCTCTCTCTCTCTATTTCCTTCTCTCTCTCTCTCTCTCTCTCTCTCTCTCTCTCTCTCTCTCTCTCTCCCCCCCTACCCATTGGTATTGTGCTGGACAATGATGTGGATCACACTGGTACAAATCCCGAAAGCAGTGTCCTTCAACTGTGGCTATTTTGGAAATTGAATGGCTTTCTACATTTTGCCATGGGCACTACACCCATACAATACAACGATTACAGCAGTCAAATCACGAACAGTGTCTGTAGAGTAGTAGTTAGGCCCTTTGCCGTTACATCCAGAAGATATATGAGCTCGTAAGTTGATTCCAAAGTCAGAAAGCTTTTTTAACACATTACACCCTAACTCGCCCGGGATCGCCCGGGAATTCCCTTACGCGCTCCACCCTGACTCGCCCGGAACCGCCCGCGCCGACCCAGCATCTTTAGAAACGAAAGTCTCGCCTTGACCAGACTCTGGGGCCGGGATTTTAATTTGCATAGTATAGCAAAAAGTTTCTTCTTTCGTTTGATACCGAAACGAAATTTTTCGGTCTAGTAGTTTTAGTATTAGAGCTGATCGAAGTGCGATCGCGTTACCGACATTTCGAAAGTGCCTCGACTTGTTGAAAAGCGACACAATTGAGTTCGAAAACGGAAATAACGATGGATTTGAGCAAAAACGAGCATGTGACAAATCAGATGGCTCAGATTTTGATGAAAACGTTGTAGGAAGAGTTTGGGGCGATTCCGATTGATCAGACGGAGAAATTATAGAATTTAGATCTAGGGCCCGACCGCGAGGCTGAGAGTGAGAGTGACGGATCGGACACCCCGATTGAACTAAAGTGAGAACATTTCCAACAGTTTGCGCATACATAAAGTTATATTTTTCTGAAACTACATTCAGTTTTCTTTTTAACTTTTATTTTTTCAGGATTTTTGGAATTTGTTTAGTATTTTTAAAATGTGTTTTTTAAAGGCTAGTATTCACGGGACGTGGGTTCTTTCCCCTTGCTTAGGATCTAACAATGGACTTCCCGTCCAGGCCCTTAGGGTGTAATGTGTTAAAAGAGTAATATTTTCTCTGCCGCAATAATATATCCCACTCAGCCTAAGTCAGCCCTGACAGGCAATGCCAAAGTAGCCAGACTCCTACATGATCTGAATTATGTCAATGGAGATGTAAAACAATTACAATAAATAATTAAGTCAATTCCATTTCACCAACGCACCGGCATGTTGGTGAAGGTCGGCACCGAGCTGGCTTCCGATGCTCTCCCACTCTTGAATGCTGAGCCAGCCTCCGCCCGCCATCCCGTAGTTCGGTCCACCTCCAGACTGCGCAGGCTGAGCTTGGAGTCCTGCGTGTTGTGACGTCCCTTGTCTGAGCCCACACTCGCTGGGGGATACACAAATCCACTGCTTAGAGCAACACTCTGCTATACTGGAACTTCATGTTGAAAAGTGATGTATGACGGAGTCTTACATTGAGCCGTCCATTCAAAAATACAAATTGAATATCATTTTTTCCCTAGACCACTGGGTCCTTCATAATCAAAAGCCCAACCCCTCCCCCCCCCCCCCCCCCAATCATCAACCACAGGTGGAATGATAGGAAAAAAACAACGAAAATGAAAAGCTCATTATTTCCCACATGCTGGGTTCTTAGTTTTCAAAGCAGGATCTAGCTGTGCCAACAGCAGAGCAGTGTAAGAACTAAGATAACTCACCCATAGCAGTCCTCCCCATTTCTGCAGATTTTACAAAATCAGAGAAGAAAGACATGAATTCACACTAGCCACTAGTCCTCACCATATCCCTGACTGCTCTTCAAAGGATCTGGAGCACTTGACTTTCGGAGAGCAGACTCATCAAAAGACACTTCACGTTGGACAAGTCGAGACGTTCCACCAAAACTTGCCTCTCGGATTGCAGGCCGTGGTTTCTCTTCTTCTTCTCTTTCTTCAAGTGTGTCGGCTGTCTTTGGTGAATTCTTGCTCGACAAGGACTGTAATAAGAAAAACCTTTTATTGCTTGCAGTCTCGTCACATATTCTTCCGATGCTGATAAGAGGGGGCCCATCATTAGCTCAAATGGTATCAATCCTGGACTACGATTCAGATCACCCTCCTCATCAATAATAGAACATTCTTTCTTTTTACGTAAGCATTTTACAGCACTTGCAACACAATCAGGCCATATAAGTGCCAAAAACTAGAGGAGTTGCTTGAGTGTAAAATAACGAGGAGATGAGATAAGGATGACAGATGTCTGATAGGAAAGAAGGAGTAAACCACACCACAGCACCCACCAACCATGCACTAGGACATTCTCTCATCTCAGACTTATTAGAATCAGTCGCCATGCTTTCAAATAATCATAAATGGTTGAAAGCATGTTAAACCCAATATTGTACTAGGTACCAGAAACTAAATTTTCAAAGTAGTTGTATGCCAAATTTATCAGTTTCACTTGAAAGGCTTATATCCACTGAGCATTTTGGTACCATTCTTTAACCTCTCAGTCAATTTTTAAGAAAATGGTAGTTGTTTAAAATTTTATCAAATTTGTTAAAGTCAGTCACTGGCTGCAACCCCATGTTTGACAGACAATAAAAGAGTACCAAGAGCACTAAACATCTCCACATTAACAGAGTACAATCACTATGACAAATATATGGAGCCTAATTTTTTTCAAGACTGTGAGATCATTACAAATCAGTACTTAATCGCCTCAAACACGATGATCTGTCGTTATTTCGACAAAAACACCGAGCGTTGACCCCGCCGGCGCTGCACCGGGCCCCGCGGCGAGCGAGTCGGCTCTATACTGTAGTGTACCCCGCGTGCGGGGTCACATGCTTTCTGAGTCTCGCGGAAGGATTGATAAAAAATAATTCCAAGCTGATTACTTTATTCTAATAGAAAATAAGCTGATCTTTTATTAAATATATTTTTTAAGCCGGTATTTTACATATTATGGGTAAAAAGTGATCTTTAAACATTTTGACAGTATTTTTAAAAGCTTTCTATTTAGACGCCAAAGGCAAAACACATATATCTAAGGAAAGCCCGTTTAAAGCTCTACAGTTCTCCGCCAATGAAAAGACGGTATTTAATCATTCCTCGTTCCGCGAAGCATTTGAATGCACCCGTGTCAATTTTTCAACCGGCCGACCACGCATTCCGACTGCGAGGGGCTTCGCTTTCGTCGGCGATTCTCTAGCTCCTACTAATCGGACATAAAAACAACATACACCATTGTAACAAGGAAAAGCTGAACTTTTACAAGGTGTACGGCACTTGGTGTTTTATAGCGAAAGAGCAAAGAAACAGCGAAGGGGAATTACCCCGATTTCACCGATACCACGCGGTCGGAAGGCCGCGAGTGCCCGCGAGGCCGTGTTTACGCTACCTAATTGTACTTTAGCATACTGATTAACAACATCTCATATATTTCCTATTTCAAAAGCATTTTTGTCACTTTTTCGTTCAACATTTACCGACATTGATGGTGTAACGGTTAGGACCGTGTTGTAACACACAAAAGCATGAGTTCAATTCCCATGGATGAAGTCTATTTAATTAAGAATCTCAATCTTTCTGTTTTCTGTATTCCACTTACTATTGGCCATGATAGACAGGGTTGAAAGAGCTCCTTTAAAAATCTAAAACATCATCACAATTGACACTTTTCAGGAGCTACTGTTTTTCTCTTTGCCTCTGTTATGTCTGCCTACCTCATCTATCTGTCCGTCTCACTTCTTCCCAACACTAAACACATACACATGCTACTTTAAACAATGAGTTTCTCTTTATGTCAAACTAAAGTGAATCAGACCAAAGCAAACAAAATGCTCAAACTCATATTAGCGTGAATCAGACCAAAACTAACAAAATGTTTCACCTGATCACTCAAATCAGTGCCTTTACTGCCCTCAGTTCCCGATGAGCCTGTAATTGTTGCAGCTTGTCTCTTTTCCGCATCTCCCTCTTCACTTCTCTCGTAGATGTCGCTGAGAGATGGCTTGGAGCTGTACTCACTCTCCCTTGACTCCGACACTTTGGTCCCTGAGTCCATACCAGCATCAAGGTCACCACCATCACTGGAAATACTGAACATATCTGGAGGAAGGGGTGGGGGTGGGGGGGGGGGGGTCATATCAGCATGACCTCAATTAAGCAACAAGTTGTAACAATTTTTTGTAACTGTATCAAGTTCTACATCCTAGTTGTGTAAGGGTTTGGTTTAGAAGACTAATCAGGTTCATATACCCTTTTATAATTTTTCGCTGATGACGGAAGCACATCATAAAATGTTTCTTATTATGAGTGGAATAGAAAAAGATAAAGATGAAGGACATTTGATAGGAAAGAATTGGAGCAAACCATACTGGAGCACCCACCAACCAACCACCAAAAAGTTTTGGAGCAAGGTCTCCTGCTTCTCACCTGATCCTCCGCTGCGGCTGCTCAAAGGGGGAGTAAGCAAGTCTTCTGTTGTCTTCACTCCCTGAGCCAACCGATGTAGTACTTTCATGGCAGCCATATTGGTTTTTGCTGTTTCTCCAAGTATTTGAATTGCGACTACACCATCCACCCTGAAGTCAGAAATATTTCAAAATCCACATAAAAGAAAACTTGAACCCTTGATGTAACTTATGAAAATTGTCAGAAACAGTTTGTTTGCTTCAGTAAAAAGAAGCACGTCGACACAGTAATGATCATTTAGTGCTGGGAAAAAGTCAGACAGAAACAAGAGGGAAAACAAAGTAGGACCCACCAGAGGCACCCTTCAACCACCCGCTCAGAAAACTCTCTCTATGAATAAAGGTCTTCTGAATGAGATATAATAGAATCTAAGTAAAGAGGAACATGCTAACATTAAAATGGTCAATTTATGCAGGGGAAAAGTAAGACAGAAAATCAGAAATAACAAAAGTTAAAAAAAGAAATAGAACCTGTCCATGACACCCTCCAAAAGCCTGCACACAAAGCAAACAAGTCAGCAAATAAACAAACAGATTTGGATGACAGTAACACTAAAAAGAAAAGTAGATGGAGTAGACCATATTCACAGCATAGATCTTCCCACCTGCATACAACACGAGCAAATAAATAAATAAACATATCTGAACAACAAAAACACTGAAAAGAAATGTAAACTAAACAGACCATGTCACGACATTGTGGAATAATGTACATCACACAACTCTTCTGTTATAACTGTTAGGTACGTATCGGGATTTAGACAGTACCTTTCTTCTACTCAGTAGTTACTTTTCGGTTACAGTGTACTAGAAGACTATAATAAAACCAAAGAGCCTTTTCAGACGTGCGTTTCTTCACTCTCTCTATATCTGTTTGTACCCACAAACCGAACAATATTACAGACATAAACATACAAATGGTCGCTTTTAAGCACAAGGAGGCTATCCCGAAAAATGCTGTTCTCAGAAAAATCGAAAGTAAAGTTTTTGCCCCTTGTTTAGTTTCAATAAAAGACAAGGAGAGTTTTCTGTATAACCAAACAAATATACACACCAATGAAACCAAACTTCTCCTATTGGCAGGGCAATGCCCACTTTTGGTGTAGGTCAAGATTTCTGGAAACACCCAAAATCTGGGTTAGCCCGCTTGTCCTTAAAAGTGACCTAATAAACATAATAATAATAATAATAATAATAATAAATAAATAGCATTTGTATAGCGCATATCCCCGCTCAACAGCAGGCTCTATGCGCTTTACACTATATTATTACCCCAGCAGACCATAGAACATTCCGAAACATTCTCAGTTTCCCGGGAAGCATACAGTGCAAGCAGCTGATTAAGCGCTCAAACACTAACAAACTGACAAGATCTTTCGCTGTCTATAGCCGGGTACCCATTCCCACCTGGGTGAAGTGAGGAAAATTCGTGTAAAGTGCCTTTCCCAAGGACACAACGTCGGGTCCCTGACGGGATTCGAACCCACGACCTTACGGTTGCGAGTCCGAGAACAACAGTAACACTGAAAAGAAACGATCGGACTGCACCAGAACAAAGATTTTCCCTTTCTCTCACAACACAAACATACAAATTTAAAACAAACAGACTTTTAGTCTTTTTTTTTGTTTGTTTCTGTACCAATTTTATGGCACTAGCAACACAATCAGGTCAAATAAATGCCAAAGATTAGAAGTGTACAAAGAGAGTAACATACAAACAAAAGAAGGAAGAGAGATAAAGGATTATAGTTAGTTATAGATGTTTGATAGGAAAGAAGGAGCAAACCACACGAGAGCACAAGTGAACCACCCACACAAACATATTTTAACAGCAGTAATAAAAGTAGACTGATTGGACTACACGCCGTAAGCTGATATTACACCTTTTTTTATTCACAGCTGTTTCGAGATAGAAAATTTTTGTCATCGTAACCTTTAAAGAGTTCTTCCAAAATTTGAATTCTAATTTATTCAAAAACTAGTAACGGCTTCACTTTGATTTTTTTCACTCAAGTAGGGTAACCTATCAGGGTTTCCATTTAGCAAATTAAGAAAATTTGGCATCAAAAATGAAAAAAGGCGTTCTGTCAGTTTACAGTCGCCCACCACAACACAGATTTTCCCACCCACTCAAAACATAGACAAACAAACAAGCAAACAAACAAACAAGCAAACAATAAAACAAACAAACAAAAAATATTATATAAACATGTCAAGTCTTCAATGAGCACTGACCAGGTCTCACTGGCCAGTCCGAGGCCACAGTGTGCCAAGGCCTTGAGGGCCTCCCTGAGCCCACCTCCCAGACTGTTGGTGCAGCGCCAGACGTCCAGGGCGTGCCACAGTGTGGGGCTCAGGTCGTGGACAGAGCTGCTGATGGCTCCGCTGTGGATGGAGCGCGTGTCCTCCTGGTTCCGCCTCTCATACATTTCCTTTGTCACCTGACCAATGAGAAAAATTTAATTTTAAAAAGTTTTCTACTGCTGCAGTTTAACCCAATCACTGAGAGAGAGAGAGAGAGAGAGAGAGAGAGAGAGAGAGAGAGAGAGAGAGAGAGAGAGAGAGAGAGACCACGTCACAAAAACACAAAAAGCGACTTGGCAAAATGTGTACATTTCTACATTCTACATCCCATCAATTTCACTGTGTGCATGCTAGACTGTTCATTTGTTACCCGAAAAAGCAAGGCCTCAGAATTCTTTTACCAACATTCAAATTCCAACGAAACAACAGAAAGAAAAATGTTTCTAATTCGATCTCAAAATGCCAATAAATTCAATCAGACCCAATGATAATATCATTTGCATTCTGTGCAACCTGTGTTACTTCATAAAAATAATAATACATCTTTTCTGAATCATTTCAGATGGGAAGATTTTTGATTGAATGAATCTTTATGACTCAATACGCATTAACTAAACAAAACAATACAAGAAACGTACCGAGCTGAGTTCCTCCATGTTGTGTTTCGGAGCCTCTGGCAGTTTGTCTCCTTCCTTGATGTCGCCTGGCTCCAGCTGAGAGTCTGCCAGGATAATCTTCCCAACCTCGATAATAAATCTCAGGGACAGAAGTGCGTTGGGGTACGGGTTGTATGCCTCTTGACATTCGTGAAGACCTGTCCATAATGAAAATTCCTTTAAAAATTCAATCCAAATTAAGAAATGCATCTCTCAACATAAATATTTACTTACTTGTTCAAGAGAAGCAAAACAGTAGGCTACAATAACAGTAATTCAGGAAAAGCAGATTTAGTACAAATTTAGAGAGAGTGAAAAAACGCACACTTATTAGAGCTTTTTGTTATATTATTGTCCTCTAGTAAGCACTGTAGCCGAGAAGTGACTACTGACTTTTTAGAAAAGGTACTGTCTAAATCCTAATACGTAACATAACAGTTACAACAGGTATTTACATAATTCCACATCTACTAGCAACAATCTCTGATTTCCCATGCAACATTAACTAAACAAATATTACATCTACTGGTGTGTAAACCCAGACGTCTGGCAAAATCCATGCTTGTTACAGCAACAGTTATAATGAAATCTTAAGTCTTTGTTGAAGTGAAATTACAAATTAAAAAAGAAATTGAATAAATAAATAAGTTTACTAAATTAACTAATTAAAAAAGCACACCATACTTCCCATTTCCAGTAGAATGACTCACCATCAATGTAGGTAAACAGTCTGTTTTTAGCATCAATGTAACCTTGGAGCTGACCAGCCATGTGATGATAAAACAGTCTCTGAAAAACTAACTGACCCATCTGAAATTAAAAGATATTTTAATTTATTTCAGCGTTTGCAAAAAGTTTTCTTATTTTTTAAATGCAGTAGGCCTACTGACATTCAGTATTCATAGAACTAATTAAGTCTCAGCATAACCTAATGACAGAAAACTAACATTGTCTTTTCCACCATCATCTAGCAAATAAAAAGAGTAAAAATTGTCAACTTCTACTTGTACAGCTAAGCAAAGGTACCTGCTACACAGATATGACTTCAACAGAGATAAACATGAGAGCTTGGGTATAGAGAGTAGAATCTTACACCTAAGGAAAGAGAGGAGAACATTCAACACAAGACATAAAAGAGAAGGATGTTGAAGCAAAGGCATTATACACGCTGTGCTTGAAGAGGCATGAGGTGACAGCCAAAAGGAACTGATTTTTTTTTTCTTAACTTTTTTTCAAAAGTAGTAACTGAGTTTCACAGAGGTTCTACCCTCTTTATTTTTTTGTTAAATCTATTTATCTTTCTTTTTTTTGCGGGGGGGGGGGCAGATTTTTTAGAGCAAATCTTTTTATCTATAAGCAGAGCTAAAGGTGTAGCTATGCATCGTTCAAATGTTTTTTAAAATCTCATGCTAGATCACTTGGTGTCTGATGTCATCAACACTGAGGTTAAAAAGCCCACCTACAAATGAACTATTGAAATGAATTAGAAAATACATTAGCCCCCTTCCTCCAGTATGAAGTAAGAATAATTACAATGGATAGCGTTTGCATAGCACAAATTCCTACAAAACAGCAAGCTCAATGTGCTTCACATTCTATATCATTACTCCAACAGTTTCATTTTCCTGGGAAGCAAACTGTGTAAGCTGCCATTTTACAGGCACTAAAACACTAACATACTGACAAGATCTTTTGTTGTCTATGGCCAAGTACCCATGCACACCTGGGGTCAAGTGGGGAAAATTCATGCTACGTGCGTATCCCAAAGACACAACGTCCGGCCTAAGGCTTGAACACCAAGACTCACAACCTCACAATTAAGAGTCCAGTAACCTCACCACTAGACCATTGATGCTAAGATATCATACCCTCAAAAGTTTGATTTCTCCAGTTCTGAGGAAAGGCTGGTGTACTGCCTCTGTCCTCAGCCAGTACAACATAGTCTCAGCCAGAAAAAACAAAGCTGGTATGTGGTACTTCTCCAGAGGAGATACATCAAGCGAAGTGACCAGAGTATCGAGGCATTCTGAGGAAGAAAAACAAAATCCCAAGTACATGTACAGTCAAACCTGTCCAAGACGGCCACCCGTTGTCGAGGAGAAAAGTGGTTATCTTTCTACATAGGTAATCCTATTGGATTGGGTCATTACAATGTATAAACAAACAACAAGGGAGGAGGAAGTGGTTGTTTGTACAGATGATTTTGATTGTTAGAGCAGATTCCACTCTATATATGAAATTGTGAAACAACACATATATTATATATATATGTGTACACACACACACACACA
>NW_004797740.1:248604-263114 GCF_000002075.1 Aplysia californica
ACACACACACACACACACACACACACACACACACACACACACATTGGAGATTGCCTTGTTAGTGAGACAACTTTCTGGGCCTTCGGCATATAGTGGTAAGGTGGCCAGTTCCTTTCCACACCACCTTTACTTTCCCAACTTAAAAGTCAGGAACCAATTACTGCTGGGTGGGCAGGAGAGGGCAAAAGAAATCTGTGTCCGAACCGAGGCTCGAACCTTGACTTTCTGCTTCGGAGACAAGCGCACAAACCGCTCCACCACCACAAACAACATACATTACATTGTAAGATTCTTTGCTTTATTTTTGTCTTCCAGCACATTTTAACTAAAGTATTGAAAGAAAGTAGCCATTTGTGAACTTGCAGATTTTGATGAGTAAAAGAAGATGGATCAAGGAATAAAATTATTCAATTTTATAGTGAAATTTTGTAAAGCTATGACAAGTTTCCTTTCTAGGTAATATGAACAACAATTCATCATATTTTATTTAATCTATTCATACTTTATCTTTAATAATGTTTAAAGAATAAAACAAATACTTACCTTCCTGTATCCTGCCCTTACACTGAGCAAGTTGAGCCATCTCAGTCCAAGCCAGAGGCAAATTCACATGAGCACCATGACCACATGATATAACTCCCGACCTCCTCTGACATGAAAAATAAAAACAAAATTATACACAACCAGACACAGAAGACATTTTGGTGGAACAAGGCAATAGTTGAACAAACTTTATTTCTACAAACTCTCGTCACAAATATACTTTGTACTGATCAAGTCAGCACACATATTCGTATTATGTAGATAAGTCATGAAAAATTCTAATTACCTTTACACTACCCAATCAAAATGATATTGTCAATGAAAGATTTTGAAAACTTAATGGGGGAGGGTTAAGCATTTAACACTTATAATGGAGGTTGAAGTGAGCAAATGCAGTAAAGAAAAAAGAAAAAAATAGGCACCTTAACTCCTTGCGGACGTATCGGCGACATATCGGCTGTGATAGGGTGCCTCAGTATTGTTTCATTTTAACATGATCCGTCATTTATAATTACTTTTTATTGTTATTGAAAACTTGGAAAGGATTTAGAGAATACGAAAACATCTAGTTTCACTTTGTCAAAGCGTGGGTTTGGGGAAAAACGAGTGAATTAGTTCTTGTGGTCTTGCATCAACAAAATGATGTAACCGTACTCAGTATAAATATCAAAACTCAAACAAAAATTGGAATATCGCTTTCAAATAAAAAGCTGCGCATTCAGAAATCTATGGATTATGCTCTCGGCCTGAATAGGATAAGATAGCTACACTGATTTGCTTTCACTCTTTTGGTGAATGTAATTTGTTCCGTCAAAATTTATTTTTCTCATCACCATCGCTACTTCTAACCCTTGAAATGCATACTTATGTTCAAAATTAATCCTTGTTTCATATTGGAACGTATTCCTCATTCAGTTTCCTTCAATTTGATACATCATACTTTACGTTTTGACAGATGGTTATTATGTTTATACAAAGTTATTTTGTATATTACCTGAGTAGCCAAATCAACCCACAAGTTAATTACGTCTAGACCCAAAAAAAAATCCGGAAAGAGTTAAAGACTAAAACCTAAAAAAAATTGTTTTTAATGCATTTAAAAAACCCAAGACACAAAATGAAAAAAATAGCTTTGAAAATGTATTTGCATCACAGGAATATCTTTGCAGAAAATTACCTTAGCTCTTTCCAGAAGTTTCCTTGCCCTCTCTTCGTACTGTTCTTTCTCCTCAAAATCTTGAGCAGAGTTGAAAAGTTGCACAAAGTCCTCAGTGACTTCAACAGGATTCCTAAAAATGTATGTTTTATTCTAATGAAGTTTGAAGTACAAGACCTGCACTGATTATTTGACATTCTAAAACAACACAAGATCTATTTTGTTATTTATGTAGACACAAATTTCAACTAACCAAAAATAGAATCTATTCAGTTTCGTGGTTTAAGCAAATGAAATCAAAGGAGGAAAGTAAAAGACAAAGACAAACTGAAAAAAAAACAGGTGACCGTAAAGAAAGCAGATATTAACAAAATAAATTATGGTCATTTAGATTTAAGAAAAAGCAAGGAGTTACACAAGAAAAACAGGTGGGTAAGAAAAATAACAAGAAATGTAACATAAATTACCTCTGAGCTACTGTGGCCTTTTTGCTCTTTAAACTTGTCAGATAAGTCTGTTTCAAGAGCCTCTCTTGCAATTCAAGTCTTTGGCTGCTTGAAATAATCCCAAATTTATGCACAACTGGAATCTTTGTGATTGGCATCTTGACAGTCTTCAATATATGCAGTCAAGGTCTCAAACTTCTGAAAATGAAAAGTTAACACACTATTCATCACTACATGAAAGTATGAATTTAATCGGCATTTATTCTATTATAAATGTAAATGAAAACAGAAGAAAAAAAACTTTGAAGAAGTCGGTCAAGATTCATAAAACAGTATTTGAAAGTACATGAGTTTGCAAAAAAATAAGAAAGGAAGCAATAATATGTATCACGACGTGGTGAAATCAGGCGCTCGTCAAAATAACGAAATTGGAAAAACAGGTATTTTTCCGCCCGTTTGGAAATTTTAATTGAATTTTTTTTTTTCACTCAACACATTAAAGAACACATTTCAGTGTTGATTTTTACAGCAAAACGTCTATTAAAGGCATAAAAGATGTAAATTTTCAGTTTCCACGGACTCTCAAGCTGAGGAAATAACTTAACTTTGGCAACCATTTTCACGCTAATTTTACCTCTGAAACCAAACGACCCCCACCTCCTTCAATCACCAATATCTTGATTTATATCTTAGATATATGGATATTTTTTTACATCAAAAGCAAGGCAAATGGGCAGGCTTTAAGATGGTACCAATAACTCTATATGTCTCAAAATTGACGAGCACCTGATTCCACCGCGTCGTGACGCATATATTCAATAAGAAATTTTAACACATCAACTCCAATCTAACCCCCTATGTCCCTACCCTCGCGTCAGATGAGTGTTGTGCCCATGATTAGCCATAAGTGTTAAAAGCCGCCATGCCAACAGTCATTTTCTGTGTTGATTCACAGTTATGTGTTTGGCCAACCATGAAATAGTACCAACTGCTTGATCCATCCCCTTCCCCCCACGACCCACACCCCACTGACCATACAAATGCCATCCACCCTTGTGGCTCTCTTTTTTCATGTCCCATTCACCTGAAGACTGTTACACAAACAAATATGTTTCAGATCAACGCATGGTGTGTGGTTGTGATAAGATAGTATAAATAGGGACGGAGGGTAGGACTTTACAGAATAATGTGAACTGCACCCTATCTGACTACAGTCGAACTCGGATTCAACAAACTCGGATTCAACGAAAGGAGGTGGATTCCCCATTTTTTCTCTTCTTTAAAATCAATAAAAAATAACTCTGAATCAATGAACACATAGATGAGCAAGCTCAGATTCAACTACGCCCCTTGCAGGGTGAACAGTTCTCCTTGGCGTGGCTTCGTTCATTTTCCTCCCGCAACGAACCTTACCTATTCCTGGAAACCATCAACGGCACATGCATCGTGAACCATTATTCACTTAGCGGCGTATTGTTAATATCTTAAGCGACCAACCAGCAGCCTTCTTTCATACCAGCACATGCATTGTTGGCAGGGTCAAATGGGCAGCCAGCACACATGTGACTAAATTAAAAAGTGGGAGAGACCGCGATCTGTGAATGTGGAAATGACCAAGAGGATGCCAACCATATCCTTCAGCATTGCCTGCGCTACGCCACCCTTCATACACAGACGTGGTAGAATGAGACTCCCCTTGAGAGAAAGCTCTACGGCAGTCTCTTAGATTTGAAGAGGACTGCACAGTTTGTGCGTGACATCGGACTGACTGTCTAGCAGCTGTCATCGAGAACGAGGAAGAAGAAGAAGAAAGACTGCCAAAGGGTTTTTCTTTTCTTTTCAAAAAGGGGGATGGATGGTGTAAGAAGGGTTTTTTGTGTTGTTTTGAGGGGGAGGGGGGGGGGTTGTAAGCTTTCTTTTTGTTGCTGATTTTGTGCAAGGATAAAATAAACGAAATATTATGTTAGACGAAGAAGACTGAGAGCCATGGTAAAACAAACACACGGGTCGCCACCACTCCGAGAATGAGCGATGCTTCTGCTGCAAGTTCACGTCAACGTCCATCCATTGTTACTTTGTCACAGATTAGGTACACAAAACAGTGACCAGTCACCTCGCACACGATTTGTGCACGAGTTGTGGGCGGGGCTTATAGGTTATGATGGATCACGCTTCCCTCATCATTTGTTGAAAATGTATCGTTAGGCCTACCCATTGATCAATTGATTTGGGTAAACATTCACTGGAGGGACTAACAATAATGACAGGTGAATGAATTATGACCCACAGCGTTAGGGGCCGATTCAAAATTTATGACAAAGCATAGGACAATGTAAGACCCCATCTGGTCACTTGAGGCAGGTAAATTTGACAGTGGGTTGATAAAAATAAGGTACCCCCCCCCCCCTCAACCTCTTTCGTTTTTTTTTTTGAAAGTGTTAATTTGTGTTATCTTTAAACAATCTAAGCAATTCTTGTTCCATAAATCTAGCCAGTACCAGTACTATTCTGCACTAGCTCCTCTTTTCCTCCCCAAACAAAGTTGTGCACACAAACACACACACATACACACAAACACACACACATGCACACGCACAAGCAAACGCAAACACACACACACCTCAAAAAGTCGACGATGAAACCAACCTCGCATCCCCTAGTGACGTAGCCCATCACGCGCTAAGGGGCAAAAGTGGGTCCGCAACTGCGTGGACAAAAGCCCAAAGAGCTTAATGGAGGTAGAGAATCTTTGGCATTACCGAACGGAATTGCGTGCATAGCAAAGTATAATTGCGCACATATAGCGAAGAAAAAAAAATGTACTGGTGGACGCAATTGCGTGCATTTATAGCAAAAAATGTATTGATGCATAACTGTGTGTGCATTGCAAAAAATGGGTTGATGCACGCACTTGCATACGTAGACACTCTCGTATAATAATAGTGACACCTGGACAGTCTTCGGGGGATAATAACTACATGATCATACTAAAAGGGTGGACTTCCGTTACGAGCGACCACTATTAAATCTAGATTATACTCAATTGCTTCCCAAAACATGATGGAAGACTGAAATTTAAGCCACTGTTATACCATCTGTTCATGACAAAATTATGGCATTTTGCGAATTTTTACGCCCAGTTCAAAGGAGCTTCTCTCACTCACAGGTTCGAATCACGGTCACGTCACTGATTTTTCTAATCATGTCATATTAAAGAGTATGCTTTCAGATGTTACCATGTCACTAATAATACACATTCCAGGAGAAGAGACAAAAGAAAGCAACAGAACACAAAGTAACACAAAACCAGTTTACTTTCTTTACTTTCTTTATTCCCCAACCAAATACTAAACCCTATCTTTTACATAGACCACTCAAAAGTCCCTTCTTTACTGCGTAGGCTGTAGGTTGTGTTACGTTCTTGGCTATGCTTATATAGCTTGACGAATAATTATAAAACGTGCTCACAAACAAACACAAGACCTCAGTGAGAATGAGTAGTAACGGAAGTTATCCTTTATTACCAAGGAGGTCACATTACGACCTTGAGGCGTTATAACATAGTTGGTCAGTTAAGTCCAAGCTATTGATGTACACACATGACATCCCACCTCTTTTAAAAGTTACATTTGCCTTTTGTAACGGATGTTGAACATCAACCTTGAGAACGATAGTCCTTGATGACATCATGACTTGATCACACACATAAATGTATCCAGTGGTGTGCTAGTTTTAACACAAGCATTGGACTGGTCAGCTCTAAGCTTTTACTTTAGTGTAAAATATGCATAGTGTATTTTGCATGAGTGTTGTGGTCAACAGTGAATAACATTTTTAATGACTTTGCCTACAACGTATATTTGTTTGGTTTCCTCACTGTGCGACCACTTCTAGTGATATAATGTGGAACGTTGTGTGTGTCGGAGTGTTCCGGTGAAGGCGGGTTGCCTCCACGATCACGGGTGTGTTCGTACACTTCTTGATCATTTCGTGGTGAGTTTGGGAACTCGACCAGTGGTCTGGATGCTTGAGGTCCAGCTTGACCACGTATGATGGGTGCGGGGACATTATTGTGGACATTGCTTCTGTATGAACCACCCTCGCACTGGTCTGGTTGGAGGTCATGATGAGGCTCTCCTGACTGCAAGAGGTGCTGTCGGTTTCTGCGAAGCAAACCTCTCTTTGTACGGATGATGTAAGACCTGTTATCTAGTTGCTCTTTTACTTGAGCTGGTTCCCAAGTACCGCTGCGACTGTCTCGGTACCTGATGAACTCCTGGGGTTTCAAAGTCGCTAGGTCTTTTGTGTGACTGTTGTAGTATTTTGCGTGTTTGTCCTTCCTGTCTTTGATCATTCAACTGCTAACGATCCTTTTGATTCTGTTGGAGACGGAAGAAGTGTCCTCAGCTTTCTTCCCATGAGCATTTCAGCTGGTGAGGCTTGGTCTGATTTGTCTGTCGTTCGGAAGTTGAGGATGCTTAGATAGGGATCCTCGCCACTGTCTTTTGCTTTCGTGAGGATTTGTTTCACAGTCTGCACTGTTCTCTCTGCAAGTCCATTAGACCTTGGATACAGTGGACTGGATGTCTTATGTTCAATCTCCCATGACTCTGTGAACTTTCTAAAGTCAGTGGACGAGAACTGTGGTCCATTGTCAGTCACGAGCTGGAGCGGTATGCCATGCCTTGCAAATATTGCCTTCATATGGTGTATGACCGTTCCACTCGTTGTATCATTCAGGAGACTGACTTCAAAAAATTTTGTTGTGTAATCCACGACAAGCAAGTAGTTTTTTCTTCCGAAGTGGAAAAGATCTGCCCCTACCTTTTCAAATGGTCTTTCTGGAATGGTGTGACTTTGCAGTGGCTGTCTTTGTTGAGTTTTTCTATATTTCAGACATATTGGGCATGTCCCAACCACTCTTTCAATGTCTTTAGACATTCCAGGCCAGTACACGCTTTGGCGTGCTCTTTGCTTGGACATCTCTATACCAATGTGTCCTTGGTGAATTTTTGATCATATTTCTTTCTACAAGGCCGCAGGTATTACAATTTGTTGTCCTTTGAGGAGTAACTTTTTGTAAATTACCAGTTCTTCCCTGAAGGTCCAAAATGGCTTTGCTGCTAAGGGCACTTTTGAGATGTTCTCGGGCCAACCTTTCTTTATGAGGTCTGCAATTAGCTGACACTTCTCATCTGCCAGCTGGAGGCGTTTTATTTCTTCCAGCTTCTCTTGTGACACTGCAGCTTGTTGCATCACCATGTCAACAAATGCATTCATTTCTTTTTCCAGAATTTCTGGTTTCGCTTCTGTCTCTACAGCTCTAGACAGAGTGTCTGACAGTACCTGGTCCTTTCCTTTTTTGTATTGTATATCAACGTCGTATGCTTGGAGCCTGAGCATAAATCGTTGTATCCTAGCCGGGCACTTGTCGTACGCCTTACTTTGTATTGCAACGAGAGGTTTGTGGTCAGTTTCCACAGTCACTCTTCTTCCGTAGACATACTGATGGAACCTTTCCATGGCAAACACTATAGCCAGTGTCTCTTTCTCTATCATGGCATAATTTTCTTCTGCACTGGTCATACTCCTGGATGCAAAGGCAATTGGCTTGTTGTCCTGGAGCAGAACTGCTCCTAGTCCATCTTTGCATGCGTCTGCTGACACGACCACAGGCTTGTTAGGGTCAAAGAATGCCAGCACTGGGCTTCTGTAGCAGCTGACGGAGTGATGCAGTTTTTTCTGACATGTTGGGAATGTATTTTGTCAGATACGTTACCATGCCAAGAAATCTCATCAGATCTTGTCTGTTCTTTGGTGCAGGCATGTTTTTTATAGCTGTCACCTTTGATGGATCCGCTTTTACTCCTGATTCCGTGAGTATATGTCCAAGGTACTTCAATTCTGTCTTGAAGAATTCGCATTTTGTTTTGTTGAACTTCAGTCCGTTTTCTCTTGCTCTCTGCAAGACTTGGCTCAATCGTTTACAATGTTCTTCTACTGATTGGCTCCATATGCAAAGGTCATCTTCATAGCTCACAACACCTTCAATATCTCCAAAAAATCTGTGTATTATTTTCTGGAAGACTTCAGGAGCTGACTTGATTCCGAATGGCAGCCTGAGAAACTTGAATCTGCCAAATGGTGTAGCAAATGTACAGAGCTCCGAGCTTTTGTGATCTAGTGGTACTTGCCAGAAACCACTTGAGGCATCGAGCTTGGTGAAGTACTTGGCACCTTTCATCTCTATTGTGACTTCCTCTAGTGTAGGTAACTGGTAGTTTTCCCTTCTTATAGCCTCGTTGAGCCTTTTGGGATCAATGCAGACCCGGATGTCTCAATTTGGTTTCTGTACCATAATCATGGGGTTCACCCAGTCTGTTGGTTCTTCTACCTTTTCAATGACTCCAAGTCTCTGCATTCTTTCAAGTTCAACTTTCAACTTTGGCTTCATCGCAAGGGGAACTCGTCTAGCCGCAGCAACAACAGGTGTGACGTTGTGGTCTACCTTGATGTGATGTGTATCCTTGATACAGCCCATCTCTCCAAAAATGTCGCTGTACTCCTCTAGTATATTTGACAGTTCTGGAGGTCTTTGATGTCCTGTCTGTGACTTCAGTTCATGTATCCTCTGGATGAGGTTCATTTGAGAACATGTTTTCAATCCCAAAATTGACTGAGCATCGGGTGATGATGCCACCACGAAGTCCACGTAATATTTCTTTCCTTTATGAAAACAAGGGAGGTGAACTTGGCCACTCACTGGGATTTTGTTCCCCGAGTATGACGTCAGTCTTACTTTTGATGGGACTATCAGAGCATTAACTTGTTTTGCCTGTTGCTCTGAGATTATGTTCACCTGAGCTCCTGTGTCCAGCTTGACTTTCATCTGCTGGCCTCTACAGTTGAGTTGAACAAACCAGTTTTCTTCCTCTTGTTTATTGTTATTTACAGCACCTATGAAAAACTCTTCATCACTTCGGCTCTCATGGCGCTTTTGTTCTTTTGATTCCACTACTTGCTGAACTTTTTTAGCTCTACACACTTTGGCGAAGTGATTCTGTTTCTTGCATATGTTGCAAGTTTTTCCAAACGCCGGACATGCTCTACTTCCATGAGTGCTTCCGCATCTGTTACAGTGGAAGGTTGATGTCTCGACTTTATTCTTCTGTTTTCCTGGTGGTTTGACGAACTTCTTAGTCTTCACCACATTCACTGCTTCTGCCTCCTCAGCCATTATGTTGAGCCCTTTTCTGGATTCTTCATCCGCTCTGCAAATAGACATTGCCGACTCAAGGGTGAGGTCTGGCTCTCTGAGCAGTCGTTCTTTTACTACCATGTTCTTTATTCCCACGACAATACGGTCTCTAATCATGTCTTCCTCCAAAGTTCCATACTGGCAAAGTTTTGATAAGCGCTTTAGGTCTGTAACAAACTCGTCCAGAGACTCATTTGGCTGCTGTACTCTACTGTTGAACTTATATCTCTCTAGAGTCACGTTTTGCTTTGGTTTGCAATATTGGTCAAATCTTCTGAACAAGACTTCAAGTTTGTTCTGTTCTTCTTCAGGAATTGTCCAAGTATTGTAGATTTCTCTTCCAGATCTGCCAATGATATATAAAAATGCTGAGCATTTGTCTTTTTCGGTTTCTTTTGCCATGGTGAGATCAATATATAGTCTCATTTCTTGTGACCACATTCTCCATCTCTCTGCGAGGCTATGGGAGTCTGAGAAACTAAGTTCCTCTGGTGATTTTAGTCTGGACATTTTTTATTTTATCCTTCTCAACCACCAATCTGGTCACCGGCGACGAACCTGACCAACGTTGGTACGTGTCGACAAAGCAAATCTGGGGAGTACGCGCTCTGCGGTCAGTACGCTTCCCGAAATTACCTGCAGTCTGCACCTGCAGATAACTCCACGTGGTCTGAACGAAACACGTTGTGGGTGCGCTCACGGTACCAGTACCTGGGCGGATGCGCTGCCCAAAATAGAAATGTGAGCAAAGAAAATTGCGATTACAGCAAAGGCAATGTTATAAAGCCTACCTGCCAGTTACAATGGGGAAACAGACGTTAGTTCTGCACTTCTGACACCATGTTACGTTCTTGGCTATGCTTATAGCTTGACGAATAATTATAAAACGTGCTCACAAACAAACACAAGACCTCAGTGAGAATGAGTAGTAACGGAAGTTATCCTTTATTACCAAGGAGGTCACATTACGGCCTTGAGGCGTTATAACATAGTTGGTCAGTTAAGTCCAAGCTATTGATGTACACACATGACAGGTTGGGGTGGTCATTCGTTACGGAAGTCCTAAAATGTGGTGGCAAGGTGGTGTTGCTGTGTCGAAATGAGCAATTTGATTTGGGGACCAAGTTACTGTAAACCATTTATTGTGATCATATGAAATATATAATCTATATAATATATTTATAGCCTTATAATTTAGTTTTACTTTTCATTCGTCATCCATCTCACAAAAGGACGTGAGGGCATTTTTGGCATTTTTCAGGAGAGTGTTTCAAAGTTTTGGACACTTTTTAAATTCTTGCTGTGGCATAACCGTTTGCTTTTTTGTTTAAATTTTTGGCAAGATATTAGTACAACCACCGATTTATCATTCCCTATAATGGTTATAGATATTGCGTCATTAGTTTTTTAAGAAATGGTCTAAAATAGCTGATACGCCTGTTTGTGAGAACATAATTATGTCCGTAAAGACACAAGATTGACAATACGCCACATCGTTTGGTAATAGAATATAAGAGAAAAGGGATTGTTTTCTTGATTATTGAACATGTTTATCAACTCAATGTGCCAAATTGATCTACTTTCGGGAGTGAAAAACAACAAGGAAAAGAACATGAAACAGGTTTGGGGTCTCCACGATATGAAATGTAAATAACTTAAGGAGTTAAGCTTTCTTACTTGTGTTCAAGGTATTATGCAGAATTTGCACAATATAATGAGTATATGAGTATAAAATTACTAGTACTGCACAGATCATTTCATTCAGGACTGTGCACCATCCTTAGACAACAACAATATTAGTAGAGAGATAAATTCTGAGCATGTGTAATGAATTTGTGTAATACCTTTTAAACGTTTTAGCCCATAATACTTTGTTTATCAATGAAATATTGTGCAAGTGTTTGTAAAGAAAGATTAAAATGATCTGGAAAGGCACTTCAATGCGAAAACACAGTACACGTGGCAGCCTGTGATAAGTTACATGTGGCAAAGTTAAAAGAGCATTGTGTGTTCCTCCAGTCAATGGAACATCTTTGACTTGATTTTTATGGGGCTTAAAGGTTACTGTTTGGTACTGTGTGTTTGTAGGAAATAAATAGTTATTGAATAGTCTCTGTTGAGTCTGTTCCATAATATCACTTCAGTTTATGATTATATTGCAGCTGAAAGTATCTTCTTTAAGTTTTCTCACTTTGGCTTTTCCGTGGATGTGATTGTTCAGCCTTTGTTTTGTTTCCTCTTCAGTTCAGGTTTGAGAGCAAGTCCATTTACATGGAAACTGACCTACTCTTAGCCGTGCAGTCTCGGCATTGAGAAGAATAGAACTGACGTGGTGCTAGCGTGTCGTACGAGGCGACTAAATGGCGAACCAGGTAGTGACTCCTGAAACAGAGTCATCCTGCCTCCAGGTCGGGGGTTGAGTCATGAGGCTAACAACCTCTCTCGTAAAAAAAACCTGTTACAGAAACACATACAAGCAGAAAACATTATCTCTGCTTGGCTGATCATGGATCTTCTCCAAATGGAGAGTTTATGATGCAAAGTGGTGAAAGCCGAAAGGAAGCTGCTGGGCAGAAGTCTCCACCATCATCCAAGTCCAAGTCTCTTCGGATCGGCTCGTGGAACATTAAGACCCTTTATGAGGCTGGAAAAACTGCACAAGTTCTCCAAGAAATGCAGCGATACCAACTACACATACTGGGAATCAGCGAGACCCATTTGAACCAGTACAGTCACTGCAGTGGAACCCACAAGGAGCACGAGGCAGAGGTAGGCCACGGGAAACATGGAGGAGATGCGTGGAAAGGGACATGAGAGAAATGAAGCTCACTTGGAACGAGCTTGGAAGGATGGCTCAGGACAGAGATAAATGGAAGGAGCTTGTATGTGGCCTATACCCTGCCAGGGGTGAAAGGCATTGATGATGATGATGACCTACCCTACAGTAGGGATGTGAGTCAACAGCAGGGAACCTCGCAATTTGAGCATTAATGAGGGTGGAAAGTTTTTCATCTATTTCTCTGACAGTTGCTGGGCATCATCATCCTCTTTTTTCTACTTCAATAGCACCAGCTGATGTTGTCTTATAGATGACGGTATTCCATCAACAGTCAAGTAATATGTATTGGTCTTCTGTCCGCGAGAACAGCTCGTCCCTTTCATAGATTCAGAGCAGTCAATGTGACCAACAACGAACTCACATTGGAAGTGATAGTCTCCAAGTCTGTATTATTGCTGGAACATTCCCTCGAGGGAATGTTTCATTCGCAATAGTGTGACAGCTTCGACCATAATCTTTCAAATTCATACTTGTCTTAAATCCTGTGCACTCCAACATGTATTTCAGTTATAGGGCTAAGGAACTCCTCTCAAAAATGTCCTTTGTGGTTAGCTTCTTTATACTTGATTGGACTGTGGACCTTTCAATTCTGAGCAGTGACTTCCTTGGCAGCACCTTCTACCATGAAATTTTCAGGTTGAGTACAATATCCAACGACAACAGAGTTATTCTCTTCTAGCTTTATATGTTTTCTACTCATGATGCTATATGTGGCTTTTTTTAAAGACTACCATGAGCCTGTTTCTTCCACAAAGTGACTGTATGTGTAATACAAGAGCAATACACACCTTCCACAAGCAGCAAATATGTCCTTCTTGCATGACACAGAAACCAGGTTTGAAAGACGGGTCTCCATCTAAATCGTCAATATAATCAGACCGTTCTGCAATACCACATCTTTGGGGACTTATATGGACCTAATTAAAACTTTAACTAGTAGAAAATATTTTTTAAAGTGTAGGTTTATAAGCTTACAAATCAGCTAAGATACTCTCACTTTATGGGTGCATGAACATCAAACGCTGAAAGCAAGGATCAAATTTAAAGCACTGGTACCAAAACAACACGTGTCTTCTTGAACTAATGGTAAGGAAGCGTATAAAAGTCCCTCATGGATGCAGCGAGACAGAATCAGTAAGACTAATAAACATGAAATGAGATACATCCCCCTCATTTACAAGTAAGAAAACAAAAGGAAACATCTTATACCATGGCTATGCGGTCCTATGCCTCTGTATATATTCTCACAAAGGGGCGTAACAAGGCATACGCCTCTAACTCTATGTGAGATGCAGTTTCCTGCCCGAGAGCTATAGATAGGGCTAAATGTTTTTTGCTTATAACTCCGCCATTTTTAAAGCTATGGATACGCCATTTAGTGAGAACGTAGATCTCACTACCCGACATACCATGGTGGTGTTAACTAAAAACCGGTAATTTTGACGATACGCCCTTTTGTGAGAGGGGCGACGAATTAAATGGGGAGCGTATTTAATTGTTCCCAACGTACAATTGCTATAGCAAATCAGATAAAATCTAAATGCACACTAGATTTATATGGCATTTATAAAAAACATATTCAAAATTGTTGGCTTCCTATAAATATACTTATCAATCCGGTTGCTTATTCATAAAACATCTTGTACAAAACAAATTTCTTACATGACATGTTAATTTGAGTTACGAACTGGCAGCCATTTTGTTGTTAAGGGAAACAATAAAGATCGCACAATATAAACAACGAAACAAATCATATATCAGCTATATCAGTTGGTACATGTTGCTTCTGGGGTCTTCCATTGGCAGTTCACAATTAGAATCATAATAAATAAACAATGTCTTGTTTCTCTGAAAAAAAATCAAATTTCACGAACAGATAAGTATTTTACATGATATAACAAGTACTTGTAGATTCTATATTATTGTTCTTGGTCCTGCAACAACAGCAGTAACCTTTTTTACGTAAATAGCTCTTCAGACTCACGAAAACAGAAAAATGCAATCTTCATCAAGGACTTTGTAAACAACTCCATGCTGCAGAGACTAGGGAAAAATATTTGTGATCAATAGTGTAGCAAGTTGAAGTATTTTCTTACTTTTCAGTTTTAAGTACGAGGTGGTTTTATGTTCACCTCGACTTCTTATGTAATGGCTTATCGCTCCAGGGTAAGATCACCGGCGAATCGTTCTTATTCAGCTGTTGATGAACACGATGGTACCGGTAAACTACCGACGGTACAAGTACAGTGTCTGCCCCCCCCCCCCCCC
>NW_004797740.1:263941-265466 GCF_000002075.1 Aplysia californica
TCTCTCTCTCTCTCTCTCTCTCTCTGTGTGTGTGTGTGTGTCTCTCTCTCTCTGTGTCTCTCTCTCTGTGTCTCTCTCTCTGTCTCTTGTCTTCTCATTCTCTCATATGTAGGCCTAGCCCTATGTTTATATTATATATTATGCATAGCCTCATATATGCGTACAGCCCTCCCTCCCGACATATATTGGGAAGTGGGAAGGAAGATACAATAAGACTATTGGTGATTCATTCTAAGTGAAATGCGTAAAAATAAGTGTAGCCATCGTCGTAGTGAAATCAGGTGCTCTTCAACGTAGCGAAATCGAAGAAACTAAGCATTTTCCTGTCAGTTTTGGCAAATTTTTTTTTTTTTTTTTTTTTTACTTAACATCCCTAAAAGTCTGTTTAAAAACATTTGTGGATTGTCCCAACAAATGTTTAAAGGCACAATAAATATACAGTTTCCAGACTTTGCAATCTATGGATGTAGCTAAACTTTAGGGGCCATTTTATTTTCACTCTATTACAAAGCGACTCCCACATCCTTCAATCACAAATTTCTTGCCTTCTGTTCAAAGTAGAAAGATATTGTTTTCATCAAAAGCAGGATAAATGAACAAGCTTTAAGATGATAACAATATAATTCCACATTCCCAGAAATTGACAAGCGTCTGATTCCACAGTGTCCTGTCTTAAATGGTTCCATACATATATAACATTTTGCTTGTTAAAGTATTGATAATATTATATACAGTGTATGCTAAGTATGCTTTGAGATCCTAATCAAATGCAAGCCCAGCAGGTTCAGAATACAGAGAGAAATTTTACCAAAATTCTAAATATATAGTTTTATATTGTCTTGTGTCTGTGCCTCTCATGGGTTTAGTGTTGTAATGTTTGAAGACTCAGAAGCTTTCTATGATCACCTCGTACTTTGTTTTAAAAATATCTTCGGTCAGTAATTTAAACTGTATGATGTGTTTTCTCCTCTTTGCAGATACTTGCAGCCTTCAAGGATTTGCACAGAGCCCGCAAGCAAGTTTTTGATGGCGATGCACATGCTTTGGCAGGTAGGTTCTATTGAATTGATATCAACATTTTCACATTTTGCATGATCCTGTTTAACAATGTCTTAAATTTAAAGAAGGAGGCTCCCAGCTGGTAGATACTTACTGGGACTTAAAAATCAACTTCCCTCCTCAACTGCGGATGGCCTTCTTGGACAATGTTGTGTGTTTCTCAGTCACACAAAGAGGAGAAAGGTGGTTGTCATATTTTTATTTTTTAAAATGTTTTTACTGATTTTGCGTGCATTTGTACAGGCATGCCACTCATCCCGATTCAATCAGAATTTCCTGGGGGGTTTTCTCCCAAATCTCAAGCATCCCAATTTCGATCGCCTATATCCAGATTGTTTGGCCTAAGAGTGCTTGACGTGATACTTCAGGTTTTTAAAAAATAATGATAAAACACACATACACACACACACTCACACACACATACACACACACGCACTCGCAAACACATACACACACACACACACAC
>NW_004797740.1:265573-267446 GCF_000002075.1 Aplysia californica
ACACACACACACACAGCATATGTGAGGCAGCATGGTGAAATCAGGCATTTGTCAAAATAATATAGGCTAAATGAAGAAACTGGCATTTTTCCACAGGTTTGTGAATGTTTATCGAATTTTCTTTTTTTGGCTCAACACCTTTCATGCCCATTAAAGAACACTTTTCTCTGTGGATTCCACCGCATCGTGACACATATATTTTTTAAGTCAGCTTGGCAGTCACTCCGGTGCTTTGTCGTTGATCCTATTCTGTTCCTGGCAAAAAATATGGATGGAATATAATGATGACTTATCGGACAATTCTTTTATCGCCCTCATTAAAAAAAAATTTGGTAATGAGTCTTCTTCCCTTATCTACATGTGATGTTTTTTTTTGTTTTTTTTTTAAATTTCAGAAACAAGAAATAAGATCAATCAGGAATTCCGTAAGAACCTCTCGGAGCAGGATTCAAGTAAAATAGATGAGGTAATTCTTCAAAACATTCTTTGTATCGAGGACAAAGTAAATGGAATGACACAAAGAAAATTTGGGTTACTGTCACAATTATAATGTATGCATACAATAAATCAGAGGTTACATTGTTGTCACATAATACGCAATAGCACACCAAATATAGACAATTTAACAGGTGTACCTTTTCTGATAACCACTGTTTAGTGCTCTGTTATCGGACTCTGTATATCCTGCAAGGATGGACACCTTAATCACCACCCACAAGATTGTGTACTATGACCTTGCTTGACATTATTTGTGAGCTTAAGGTCTTTGTCAACTCAGCTATAGAGCTAATAACCCACTAAAATGGTTGAAATGACTGCCTGTAAAATTATATTGGCAATGACTGTGACTGGTTTCCCATTGATCAAGTGGTCAGTTAATTGTGATCACACCTGACTGTCAAACTATGTTTGATGGCAACAGGTTTTGGAGGAGTGACCTCTGAAGTTTCTCCTTGAGTAAGTTTACAACCACTGCCCAGTAGGGCATTGCTCGGTGGTGTTCGACAATGTGACAATGGTACATGGGTGTGCGTGTCTGTCCGATTGAAGTGTATCAATGTGATATGTGTGCATGTCTCCATTAATTACTCCACTATGTTGTGGGTTCCCACACAGTTAAGCTGTGCGCTTCCGATCTGAGTTGTTGTTTTTTTATTACATAGCTACCTTTTCTTTTTAAGACAACAACAGTACACAAAGAAAACACTTTCTTTGTAAGCAGATCATTTTGGGGACCCGACACCTCTACTTCAGTGAGCTTCTCAGCTAATTTTTTGTCGTTTTTGTATTATGTTAAGATCGTTTTTTACCCTAGTATGTGAAGGCAAAGTCAGAATTTGCACCAAGTTGTTAGAGGGGTAGAAAAATCCAAATGGGCGAAAAAAGCAAAGAAGATGCACTAGATAAAATATTGTGTTGTTTTCGATTCAGTAAGTAAAAATGTAATGCAATATTCTGAGCAGAAGTGTTCCTGTGTGTCTATTCCACCATTGAGTGTGTGGTTGGCTGGTGCTCTAATGTAGTGTGCTCCTTCTTTCCTATCAAACGCCTGTCCTCATTATCTCTCCTCCTTCTTTTCTCTGTATGTCGCTCTTTAGTAACACCTCTAATCTTCGACACTTACATGACTTAATTATTCTTACTAAAGTTGAAATAAACTTTACCACCAATTGCGAGATTGCATGTTCTGCTAATGTGCAGTGAATTTATTTCTTGCCACCACATTGTGGCCCCTTCGCCTTTCAACTTTCCACTCCACTTGGGTACCCCCACCCCAACAATTTAAAAAAGTGCAAAGTTTCAAAAATGATTCTTTTAAGGAGACAAGATTTGTATCCTTGATTTTCCCCCACCCTTTACTTTTTGTGTATTG
>NW_004797740.1:267546-276753 GCF_000002075.1 Aplysia californica
CCCCCCCACACACACACACACAAGTAAATTTTCCTGCCTCATCAGTTGGTCCAGTGAGCACAACAGATGGCTCCTTTTTTTCACACATTACCTTCTACCTGTGTTTTATGGTGTTGGTTAAATCCTGTGTTTCGGATTGGTGTGAAACCTTTCAGTCAGCAATAAAAAAACTTTTGAACATGGCATACAGTTGTGTGGGGTGAACAGAAATGTAACTCCTGAGAACCTTGCTCTATGTGAAATCACTTAATGTGAATGAATTTTCTGATACTGATAGTATTGACTTACTCAAATTCTTTGAACCAATTCCTGTATTAGTCTCTCTACTGAATAAATAACAAACGTAAACAAATGTTTGTGTTGATACAACTTCAAATACAAAAAGACATTCTGGTCACTCTGCTATGGAAAGTGGATGCTGTACACTTTCGTCCTTTTCCCCAGAATATTTTTCCATCTCTGAAGGCTGCTAATCTGTGAACAGACCAAATTTTGCACTGTGTGTGTATTGGGGGGGGGTGTTGTTGTTGTTGTTTTTTGTAGTTTTTGTTGTTGTTGGGTTTTTTTGGGGGGATGGGGGGAGCTGTTCTTTTTTAATATGAAGGTGTTTTACATTCCAAACTACACATTAGGAGGCAAGCTTCAACCCTCTTCCTATCTGTGTGTGTTTTCCCAACAGCTCGAATATGAATATATGCATAAAACCCTGATCACAAAAACTTCAGGAGACCAAAGAATTTCAAAATGTTACTTAAGCAGATTCCCAAGTTGCAATGCCTAGAATAAAGATGAAAGAAAAACGGAGATTTTACATTTTTTCATGCTAACAGAATTTTGTGTCCTTTTATTGTTCCTCTTGGGGAAATTTTGGGTTACATTGGCAGGTACAATGGATACATAGAATAATTTTGTAGTTTCACTAATGTCACTTAATACATGATGTTAGATCATTACCAGTTCTGACAATTGTGCAAATATGATGTTTCTGGTCACAACTCTGCAATGTCCTTTTTGAGTTTGAGCTAAGGCCACGCCTGTGTCTTGCTCAGTGACATACCCCAGTGACTACCTAACGAAATACATGTATTGAGTCACCAATATTACTTGAAATTATTTGTGAGCCTAATCTCACTAGCCTCTGTAGCCAAGCCGCTGCGTTACAAATAGACTATATGGTCAACCAGCTGTTGGATTTGAGTGCAAGCACGCGCACACATACACACGCACGCACACACACACACACACACACACACACACACACACACACACACACACACACATACACATTGGTGGTGTAAGTTTGAAGATGGTAAGCTGAAACATAAGATGTACTCATAGAGGTAGCGCTGCCCAGGTCATGCTAACTCATATATCCATCATATCATCATCTGTCTCTCTTCTTTCCCTCACACTCACACCCTATCAGCATTTTACTTAGTGTATCCTTGGTCCTATTGGTTTGATGAATTATGGGTAGGTATACACTCTCTCATCTCAGTGGGTGAGTGCCAAAATTAGAGTCCCACACTGCAATGAGTTTGTAAAACACTTTTTTTTTCCCAGTTTTTATTTTATTTTCTATATTGCTATTTTCACTCTTTGTGTATATGACACTTGTACTGAAATATTTCGCTGAAATTTGAAGTAGTCAGAGTACATACGTATAAAGCAACTGATAGCACCCCGTCTGCTGTCATTTTTAACACCATGTTTAGGATGTAGATGTCAAATACATGTTTGTTGAAAGAAGTTCAAGTGGAGATAAAGCGTTTTAACAAAAAGCACAGCCGCACAAATTTTGAAGATCACTGAGTGATACTTACTCTTCTTAGCAATCATCATGTGGGGTTGTATTTCTTTATGTTGAACGCATGACTTCTCTCTGGTTATCAAGTCATTGTTAATTGTTTTTTCACTGCAGGATATCAGATAACTCTGTTTTATAGGCTTCCTTTTCTGAGATTACAATCTATGATGGCAGAATGAAACTGAAACCAGAGGTTAGCTTCATCCCTTGGATCTATTTCTTTTGATGTTTCCATTGCTCGGTGGAAGAAGTAAAAAATTACTGCTATACACTTCCCTTTCAATGCCTAAATGCCTAATTAATGCTGCCGCACGCAATGATTTAATTGTCAAGCATGGCATAGCAAGTACTTTTTTTTGTTGAAGAAGACATAGTGTTTGAACTTAGTGGCTATTTTAACATGTAATTCTCTCGTCTTGTCAACAGCTTTTGGTTCTTGCTGGAGATGTTTCCAAACTTCTGAGGACCACGGTCGTGCAGTTACGTCAAAAAGATGATGACACTTATGGTGAATATCGTAAACAATGTGTATCTTGTATCATAGTGGATGAGTTAAATCAACACAGACTACTTGTAGTTTTAATGTTATTTTGGTTTGGAACTGATACTGGGAAAGAAAAACTACTATTATCCTATCATTTTTCTCTCATTAAGAATTGCAATACATATACATGAAGGTCATTACTATTGTCTTCATGAGAGTTTTTTCAACTCAAGAAAATGGTATCCCCAAAAAAGTAATACTCCAAAGTAATTATCTCAACCCTGCTTCCGCAAAAATGTCTCTTTAAATGTATTGTCTTCGGGTTTTTTCACAAACATCACCAAAACATTGACACAGATTAGATCTAGATCTTTTTCGACTTGAAATATATTTTAATTGAGGATTGTTCCAAGGATTTTTTGTGTGATCAATATTAATAATAATAATAATAATAATAATAATAATAATGAAGATCATTTCTATAGCGCCCACTCCCGTGTAAACACAGCTCTCGGCGGTTTACATAAATGCATGTACGAACAATATTCACGCACGCCACACACACACACACACACACACATAAACACACACTCACACACACACACATTACACGCACACATGTGCACACTTGTGTGCACACACACACACACGCAAACAAACACACACATCTACTTGCTTATCACACGCACACGCTTACACATCGTTACGAAATGAGCACATACAAATGCATATAATAAAATAATATACACAATGCAATTCGCAAAATACATAAATGGATACATAGTCTTTTACATGACATTGTACTGAACATGAATCTACTAACATAAAAATGATGTCATTAAATGTGTCTTTAAAGATATTTTAAATATTTAGACTCAGATGCTGTATGTCTCAAGGGTTGGGGAAGAGAGTTCCAAACTGGTGGAGCAATTGGTGGGCAAACGATCTTTCAGCTAATTTCTTACCTCCTTTTCTAGGAATTCTTTAAAGATACTGATCGCCTGATTTTAATGATCTAGATGGAGCATAAATCTGGATGAGATCACTAAAATGTAAGAGAATTTTGTCATTGACACATTTATGACATAATATTGCAATTTAATATGACATTCTAGCTGACACGAGAAACCAATGTAACGCTCTTAACATGGGAGTAAGGTGATCCTTCTTCTTTTTCTTTAGTACAAGCCTAGCAGCATGATTTTGTAAATGTTGTAACTTGTGAAGAGTGGAATTTGGTAAGTTAGCTTGTAAAGCATTGCAATAATCAATGCTCGAAAACAAGAAAGATGACATGAGTGTTTTCAATGAGTGTTCTTTAAAAAAAATAGACATATGACCAATTCTATGAAATTAACAAAATAAAATGGTACATAAATAATTGATATGATGATATGATGTTCCACTGACAATTTTGAATCATAGTACACTCCCCGATTTTTTGCCATACCAGTAAAATACGTAGTTTTTCGTTTTCAGTACAGACATAATCAATGCCTATGGGGATATGGCTTTTCTTTGGGTTACATAAAAGAATAACAGTTTTATTTTCATTAAGCTGGAGTTTATAATACAGTCGAACCTGTGTAAGACGGCCACCCATTGTCAAGGAGAAAAGTGGCCCTATAAGACAGGTGGCCGTCTTAGGCAGGACTGATCAAGATGAAGAAAAAACATTCCTTTCTGAGGTCCCACCCGAAGGTAGCCGCATTGTTGTCGTTCTTGTTTTTGTTGTTGTTTTCGCTGGGGGGGGGGGGTTCTCTTTTTTTCTTTTGTTGCTGCTTTTGTGCAAGGGTGACAATGACAATAAAACGAAATGTGTGAGACAAGGAGGACCGAGTTCTATACTATGGTAAAACAAACACACGCGTCGCTACCATTCGGAGAAAGAGTGACGCTTCTGTCATAAGCTCAGGTTGACGTCCATTGTTACTTTGTTACAGACTGGGTAAACAGTGACCACTCATCTCACTTACGATTTGTGTACGAGTTCTGGGCGGGGCTTATGGGTTATGAGGGATCACACGCTAACCTCACCAGCAGCTGAAAATTAATATTGTTACTTATTGGTAAACAGTGGGAGGGGCCTACGCAACATGATCGGTTGGAGGGACTACCTAACAACAACGACTGGTGATTGAATTATGACAGCTCGCCCACAACGCCAGGGGCCAATGCACAATTTATGACAAAACTTAATGGAGTCACTAAGGTGGCCATCTAAGACAGGTGTTATTGCTCAGTGTGATAGGGGTTGTATGTTAAAATATGGTGGCCATCTAAGACAGGTGTTATTGCTCAGTGTGATAGGGGTTGTGTGTTAAAATATGGTGGCCATCTAAGACAGGTGTTATTGCTCAGTGTGATAGGGGTTGTATGTTAAAATATGGTGGCCATCTAAGACAGGTGTTATTGCTCAGTGTGATAGGGGTTGTGTGTTAAAATATGGTGGCCGCGGCCGCGTTGGACAGGTGCCCGTTTTACACAGTTAAATTATATAGAAAAAACGCAAGGGGGGAAATGGAAAGTGGCCGTTTGTACAGGTGGCCGTCTTATAGAGGTGGCCGTCAGGGCAGGTTCGACTGTAGTTAGTTAAATAAGTTTTCTGAATTGTGCATGAAACTTTTTTTTCCCCTCAAAAGGCTTTCAAATGTTTGCATTTTTCAAATATATAGATTCTAGATCTATGACATGCAGTAATGCTTCTTCCATCTTAGTCCAAACACAGCCAGCTAACTTACTTTGTCATAGATAACATAGCAGGGAGAGGAGCTTTTGTAATCTCTGTAAATCTCGTACGTCGTTTAATATGAATGGAATTGCTCTTTTTCTTCAGAGCTAAGAGTCACTAAAGATACAGAGATGCGAGAGAACACACTGTTTGATGAAGCTGCGCAAATACCTCCAAAGCCTCGCAGAAAAAAATGCTCCGATGCCCAGGACTCTTCAAAAACGTGAATGAAAAGGATTATTATTGGACTCCTGTTTTGTTTGTAGTGAGGATAATATTTATGAGTGAATCTACATTCTGTGAATTTCACCTTTACGTTCTCAAAGGAATTAAATGATTGTGGGATATGACGATGCCATAAGCTTATTTGAAATACAGTGGGAAATTCAGAAGATGAATTTTGTGGCCGAATTTACGTAGTTTTTTGTAAGATTTTTTTACGCCCTTGATCTGTGTAGCAGATGGAAGAGATGTCATTTCTGTGTGTTAATTACATGTTATGGGCACTGAGAAAACCGTTTAGATATTGTCAAAAGCAATTTTGAGATATCGATTGGAAGTGAACCTAAGGCTCTATTTCTGTTGCAAAGAAAGTTTTGTGAAATTTGGAAAGATAAACCATTTCTGGATCTTCATTTAAAGGGATTTTTCAAGAATAACCCTAAACCTTTTTTTTTACACATTATTTTGATGACATCATCTTCAAAGCCTTTCTCACCCTACATCAAAGTATAGGCCACGAACGAACACTTTCCACCTTTTCCTGTCCTTTTCTAGCCTCTTTATGTTTTTTCTTAATATGACATACAACGGGGGAGGGAGGGTTTATAATTTGAAAAATAATTATTCATGTGGAGGAACATTAACTTTTTTGGGCACCCACTATTGTATAGTATCAAATGAAAAAGATCTTTCTCACCTTTCCTGAGAAATCCATTTGATTGTGCCTGAATAATGCAACCTGAAACAGACGGAAGGACTGTGGGTATTTTATTTCATTCCTTTTGATTTGGGAAAATTACAAACACCACTTTCTGAAATGGGTTTCTTCAAAGCCTCTCACCTTTGTCAAGCAAGTTTTAGGGGGAGTTTTTGTACTGTTGTTGGGGGTGGCATAAGGGTTGTTCATTTGTCGGAGTGTGTCTTTTTACCTTGATGTGTGTTTGAACTGAATGCAGTGAAAGTGAAAGAAAGGGCATGTTGCAAAACTCGCCAATAGAAATCGTAAGTGAGAAAATATTTATTTTCTTTTTATTTATGTGCTTTTCAATGTTCAGTCATATACATTAGGTTTATTTCGTTGGATGAATAGAGAGTGCATGGATGTGACACTCAGAATGACTTGCAATAAAAATAAAAATACTTGACTGTGTTGTGTTATAAACTTCTTATTCATAGAGCCTTTATAAAGAGATTATTTCTATGCAACAAGATTTGTTGAGTTATCATTAGCAGTCAGTCTGAGAGGGATATGTTCTTAAGTAACCTTCAGCACAATTTGGATGAGTTGAGACCAATCAAGTCCCAACACAGCTGTGAGGTATAGTAGATCCCAACAGAAAGACGAAGATACTTGATTAAATATCTTCCTCATGTTGGAATCAAAAGAAGGAGCCTAATCATGCCACCACAGATATTTGTAGTCATAGGTAAGATAAGAGCAAAGGATGTGTGACTACAAAGAAATTACACTACTACTTTATTGTTCTTGTTATAAAGGAGAAGTAGTCCATGCAAATGAACAGCTCTTGAAGTTCCCAGTTGTGTGTAAGAATGATACTTTGCTTAAAGTCCATTTGAGTCCTTAACAGACAAACATGGAAATGGCATTTGAAGTTTGAACAATACGTTCATCATCATCATCATCATTGCCTTTCTCACCCTGGATCAGGGTAAAGGCCACAAAAAAACACTTTCCACCTTTCCTCATCCTGGGCAAGCCTTTTGCTGTTATTTTTTGTCTTCCCACTTGGCTGTATGTCAACTTCTGTGGCTCTTCTCGTGGTACCACTTGGTCTTCCCCTTGATCTTTTACCCTGTGAGTTCCAATCCAGCTTTTTCCTTGTTCTGCAGCTGCCGGACTTCCTGAGAGTGTGTCCAGCACATCGCCACAGACTTTGTCCCTCCTCATATCTGACTGGGCTCTCTCTTGTTCTCCTTTAACACTTCCTCGTTGGTGATCCTGTCTGTCCATCTGATCCTCAGTAACTTCCTTAGACACTAACTTGTTCAAGAAAACCTGGATCCTCTTTATGCAAGTCTGTGATGTGTTCCACGTCTCGCGTCCATACCACAAGACCAACTTTCCATTGGAATTGAACATTATCTGCTTTGTCTGTAGTGAGATATCCCTGGTTCTTCAAATCCTATTCAAAGATATGAAAGCAGTTGTGCCTTTCCGATGAGTGGGATTTTATTTCAGCACCTGTTCCTCCCTCTCTGTCAGTTATACTCCCATGATAGCTGAAGGATTTGACGTCTTCTCATGCATTTCCTTCTATTGTGACCTGCTCCTTTCATTGTACATCTCTATCCTTGTGACCCATTAGTTTCTGGGGTGGATCCTCAATCCAACAGACTCTGATAGGCTGTTTGAAACTGGGGTCTTTGTTTGCATCTGCTGTTCCTGGGTATGCAATAGCAGCGCCAAGTCATCTGCAAAGTCCAGGTCGTCCAACTATGCCATTTTTGTGTCATCTGGTTGTTTCCTTCATCAGCCAATCGATCGCCAAGATGAAGTGGAAAGATGATAGTAAACATCCCTGTCCCATACCGGTCTTGATGCCGGAGCTGTCAGTGCGCTGGCCATCTTGTACAATCCTGCAACTTGTCCCTTCATGCTCTTGATGAGGTTCACCAACTTCTGTGAGATTCCGTGATGTCTCAGTATCTACCATAGTGTTGCTTGGTCTTCTTGTAGTCAAGGAAGTTGTCTATAAACCGAAAGATCCACTCCAGGGACAGTTCCACTATGATAGCAGTCTGGCCAGTGGTTGACTGTTTTTTTCGAAAACCAGCCTGTTCATCCCGAAGTCTTGGATCCGTTGCAGATTTGATTCTGGCCAGATTGATTTCTTTGGAAGACCTTACCTGGTATTGAGAGAAAAGTGATCCCTCTGTTGTTGCTGCAGTTGCTGAGATCCCCCTTTTTAGGAAGCTTTGTGGGTGTCCTTTCCATTCTTTTGGGAACTTGTGCTAAGTCCAGATCTTGGTAAACAGTGGGATAAAGGAGGTCTGCCTACACATTGGCATCTATTTTTAGGGCCTCGGGTGGAACCTGGTCAGGACTGGCCGCTTTACCTTTTTTCAGCTTCTTAATGGCATCCAGGATCTCTTGTTTTGAAGGAGCATTCCTCCCACAGGGCAGTGCTACGGACTGAAGTTGTCTTTGGGCCATTCCCAAAGGGGGATATTAAATGCTTATATGCGCAGTAGAATTACAAGAATTGTAAACGGGCTGATTTATCAGTGTCATGCTCATGCTGTGCCGGAACAGCATGGGGGAACTTCTGCTGTATGGATTTTAAATGGACACAAGCGAGAGTCGGAATCCTCTTTCGGTCGGGATAAAACTCTGGGTCACTTTTAGGAAGAATAATTATATTATAAATGACAAGTGCATGGTAATCAGTGGGTGTGCTGCTAACTGATTTGATTTTTCAAAGGACCCTGGTTTGAATCCCTTTTGGGGTATCTTTTTAGATCTATATCTTAATTTGGGTGTGTGTGTTGGGGGGGGGGTGTTCGATTTGTTTAGGAGTTCCTGGCTCTGTCCTCGGAGATGGATGCCAAATTCCTAGTATCTGCCTCCTAAATTATGATGCAGTGTTGAAAATGGACATTAAATCTATACCATATACCACGAGTACGTAAACAAACGCTTGTTTTGGGGGGCAACGAGTCGGGCGCGATCGGCTTGCGCAACGATTTTTTGGTCGCTACCCGGATTCGAACCCGGGACCTTTGAATGAGAGGCCAACACCTTAACCTCTAGGCCACGTGAGCCCCCAGGGAGCTCTGTTTGTGTTAGTCAGTGTGATTGTGTCTGTGTGTGTGCGTCTTTATGTGTATGTGTCAGTATCTGTTTGTGTATGTGTCTGTATCTGTGTGTGTGTGTGTGTGCGTCTGTGTGTGAGTGTGTGGCTGTGTGTGTGTGTGTGTGTGAGAGAGAGAGAGAGAGAGAGT
>NW_004797740.1:277841-279555 GCF_000002075.1 Aplysia californica
GGGGGCGTGTGGAAATCATACCTAAGACGAAAATCAGTGTGTTGGAACAAGACAATAAAAAGGCGTTCTGTCGGTGTTTTCCTTGAACAGAGTTTGCTGACAGAACGCCTTTTTTCCAAAGCCTTGGGGGGAAAGGACTTTCAGTCAGCGAACTCTTTAATTTAAAAAGACGTTTGTCAGCGTAATTATTTAAAAAGCAGTTCTTCAGAATTTTGAATGTTAATTTATTTAAAAACTAGTCACTCTTTCACTTTGATTTTTTCACACAAGTAGGGTAACTGGTCAGACAATCGAAATGGCAAATATAAAATTTTCGCGCCAAAATGAAAAAAAAGGCGTTTTGTCAGCTTACGGCAGAAGGCGCTCTATCTATCTGGCCTTCGATTTATTGTTCTCTCTTGTCAGACTGATGAGCGCTGAGCCAGGCCCAGCCGTCCAACCCAAACAAAAATGGCGGACAGCCGATTCAATTTGTCCTGCAGCCCTCGATCGCTCAGCACAAAGGGAGAGAGGGCTGGCTTGCGGTCACGCGGTATCTAGTGAATAGAGAGTAGTCGTTTATATAGATCTATGCCCCGACCCGATCCCCCCAAAGGGCACCCCGT
Source organism: Aplysia californica (assembly GCF_000002075.1). Lineage (NCBI taxonomy): Eukaryota > Metazoa > Mollusca > Gastropoda > Aplysiida > Aplysiidae > Aplysia > Aplysia californica. The sequence continues at coordinate 278,447 of NW_004797740.1, forward strand.
ATAAACTCTTCTCAATGACGGCATTTTATTGGGATTTGTTTATTAACGGCTTCTTCCTCACTTTTCAGCTTGCTTGCGCCTATTTGTGAGTAAAACTGTGTGAATTAAGAAATGAACCGGGGCGGTTCGTTCATAGACAACGGTCGTGCAGTGCCGTCCAAAATGTTTTAATGTTCTATTATAAAAACGCCCACAATAATAAAATAAAAGAAGCCAGAAACAAACAGTAGCCAAATATTATATAAAAACAAGGTCCTCACTGGCACCATAACTGTCATTTCTGTGTCTATAGCGCCGTAAAACATCTAGAATCTACTATGTCATGCCAAAGTCCACGCGCTTTAGCTAAACATAATAGGATATTCAACTGTGTAACCTGACCTATAAATCGCTCTTGGGGATAATCCAAGCAATGACGACAATCGTAGCGAGTTTGGAGGTACATTAATATTAATAAGACGGCACATCTCAAATGTGCTCCTGCCGAATAGTGCCGAAACAGCCCACAGCAGGCAGTCTAAAAATAAACGCGATAGACCGTACGCTATTCTTTGCCAATATTATGCGAGCCCCGGAGTAATCCAGCGGCGTGCTCAAGTGAATTATGATTGGTTCATAGTCAGTCTTACCACTATTTTAAGTGACTCCGTGACTGTGAACCTGAGGGAGGTGAACGTGACCGTCCTAAGAGTTGTGCCTTTGAATGGTTTTGTTGTGAATTTATGAAAGTTATTACTTGTGTGTTCAGTTCCAATACAGGATGAACGAAATTGATGTTTAGCTAACAAACACATTTAGTACTAGAAGTTAAAGCGACAAGTAAAAAGAATGAAAACAATAACACGAGGTACTCCCTCACCAACCCAAATCTTAAAATTATACACCGTCTCATTTACTATATCTTCGACTATCTTCAGCATGCGATAGCTTAATTCTGCACGTCCACTTTTTAGCCCCACGAGCCACCCCTGGGAATGAAGTAAGCTCAGATGAATGGTGATCAGGATACCTGTCACCAGAGTCCAAGGGCCAGTTTGTCAATTTTCTATTTCTTTTTCTTTGGGTTTGATGTGAATACTGCTTGAAATTGTGTCAAAAATATAGAGGGG
>NW_004797740.1:280871-282114 GCF_000002075.1 Aplysia californica
TCTCTCCCACCTGCCTCAACTCTCCCTACCCCAATCACACAAAAAAAAATTAAAAAACCCAACAAAACACCAACAGCAACAACAACAACAACAACAACAACAACAACAACAACAACAACAACAACAACAACAACAACAAATCCGTTCTTACATCACCTCGACGTTACCCTCTTTTTTCAAAAAGAGAACGAAAACCCTTTAAAATTCGCCTTTCCGCAGTCCTGATAAGCCTGTGATCAGCCCCGGTGGGGAATGGTTTACTTATTAATGTACTTTCTATTCATTTTGATCAGTCCTGCCTAAGACGGCCACCTGTCTTATACGGCTTTTCTTCTTCTTCTTCTAAAACAACAACTCATATCACTGATTCATAGTAAAGAGGCTCTCGTGGCCAAGAGAGGTTAAGATGTTCGCCTCTCGTTCAAAGGTCCCGGGTTTGAATTCGGGTAGAGACAGAACAATTTTCTTCTCTAAAATGGTCTCCTTTCACCTCCTTTCCTGCTTTCTAGCAATGTTCTGTCGTTTGCTTTCGTCTCCACTTTCTGCCCCCACCTCCTTTGCCCCCTCCTCGCCTGGGCTTCTGACTCTTTCTACTGCTACTCCTGGGCTCCTTACTGCTGTCTTTCAGCCACACCCTTGATCTTCTGGAAGGAAAGATCTACCAAGCCTTCTCGGACAAGGGCGAAAAATCTTGGAGGTCCCATGTGCAAGTTGAGCTCGTTTAAGATCCCTTGGTGAGAGTAGGTTTTGGTCGCCACCTGGGCAAAATTCAAAATTTCCTACCAACTGAAAATGTTTAGTGTGTCCCACGCTCTCATATGACCTTATTATGCAGTCGCGAGCGCCGAAAAACACTCATTAAAAAAAAAAAAAAAGTCATAGTGATCATGGCGAATGAAAACAGCTGTCTTTCTTGATTTACAAAAAAAATCCGTGAATATTTTCAAAAAGGAGAGAGAAGTGGTTGTACTAAGTTCTTAATTTATTTATCTTTTTCTCTTTAATTTACTGACCACCCCCCCCCCCAAAAAAAAAAATCTCTTAGGTTTAAAAAAAAATTCATCTAAATTATATTTGTATGAGTAAAGAAAGGCAGCCATCTATAGCCTAATATTGGAAGTGTAAAAAAAAAAAAAAGAAACACACTGTACATCAGCTGCTGCTCGGTAATACAAGTACAACTGCGTCGGAAGTTAATCTGTTTATCTTTATTGTACACTTTAGATTTAAAACCAGAAGAAAT
>NW_004797740.1:282926-285458 GCF_000002075.1 Aplysia californica
AGAGAGAGAGAGAGAGAGAGAGAGAGAGAGAGAGAGAGAGAGAGAGAGAGAAATTGCCTGACATAAAGTACGCAAACGTTTAATTCTGTACTAACACATTTCAGACCTCACACATACGATTTATACAGAGATACAATACGGCGATTAATCAATTCTAGGTAACGTGTTTAGTGTTACGCATCGGGAAGTTTTTCCCTCTTAATCCCTGATAACAGTCCTGGCTTTTTTTGTCTCCTAATTTTAACACCGCTTCCCATGACTACCCAGTATACATGCGCATCCTCCTCCATTACTTCCAGCCAGCCACCCCCCGATCTTTATTAATCCGCCAACACGGGCTTAAATACAGTAGGCCTACGCTTTTCTTTCTTCTCATTACCTTATATAAATACTGTGTCCAACGTTTGACCAACCTTATATTCAGAGAAGAGAGACCGTCGAAAAGTCATTCTTTCGGTGTTGCAAGCATAACCCAATTGCGGAAGTACGCAACCATTAAAAGAAATAAGTGTGTGTGGATGTGAGTGTTTTTTTCCAGGTAGGTAGGCCTTGTTATAATTATTTTATAAATCATTGAACAAATTATTATACCGCAATGATTCATTCTAACATGTATTATCGAGTATATAACTTCTTTATATACCGGTACATAATAATAATATAGGCCCTGCGTATTTTCTATATTCATAGACCTTTGAAAATTTTTTAAGGTTTATATTAAAGTAGAGAAAAATTTCATATCATGTAAGCTAAATAGTTATATCGTAAATGCCGAAAATAAATTAATCATCACCTCTTAAAAAACATTAAAAAAACCAACATAAAAGTACCCCCCCATCCCCGCACCTCCAAATTTAAATAGATGCCGGTACGTTTGCTATGCCTTTTTTGAGTCAGCATAACACAAATTCTTTAGTCCAGACAACTTGTTTTGTGCTCATGTGTGTGACGACTGAGTTATTTGTTTAATTTTTTATATAGCCTATAATAAAATGAAAGTCAAACTTCTTTGTCCGATCGGTGATGTATGCATGTATGTCAAGCTATGAAAAAAGGGGCAAATTACGAAAAGTCGAAGCGGTTGGCTTTTCCTTGCTCGCATATTATGAAGAGATGGGTGTTTAGTGGACGTTTCTAGCTTTGTTGATATTTCAAGGCATTATTATGTAGATATATGTGAAAAAAAAAGTAAAAGACTCTAGCCTCGGCCCGGCGTGGGGACGGGAGGGTAGGCCTAAATCTTGTATCCTAGAATGGCATACCCACTATTTCCGGAACGAACAGAAAGGCGAATACACTCTTCAGTTTCGTAAGGAAAAATAAATGGTTGGATCAACTTCCAGTTCTCGTGCGCATGCGTAGAGGAGTTGTGCTTTGCTATGGCTATTCACATGTGGTAAGTGACTTTACCATATTTACCGATTTAAAAGTTACATGTAAATCTTTGTGGCGTGTTCATGGAATCTTGGTGTATGCTGTGCAAAGTTGATATAATGAAGTAGTAAACGGATTAGTTTGAGTGTTGTATATTACACTTTGGATGGAACTTTTCCATTCAACGTGGTCACCAGGTCACACGGTCAGTTTTGCTAACCAACGATTGTCATACTGATCCACATAATATTCCTGTTGTCCCGAAGACTAAAAGTCTGATTGATTTGATTGTCCTGAAGAAATGTAAAATCATAAAGTTGATGTTTCTTTGAAATTGTGACAGGTGTAGTATTTTATGTCATTTTACCCACTTCATTGTTGCATCAACTCCTCAAGTTTTATGCCCTTGCAATCTTTGATCTATCCCAAGTCATGACCATGTTGTAGATGGTAAACAAAGGGAAGCAATTTGTCTCGTGCTCCTTCTTCATCGTTGTACCACCACGCTGTATTAGATTTAAAGGATTTTAGGGCCATTGTAGACAGTTGTTTCTCTTTCAATAAAAGGTATAATATTTAAACTAGATCTAGATTTAGATCTAGATCTAAGGATTTAGATTCAGATCTAAAGAAACTGTATCAGCCAATTTGTTCTGAAAAAGATCAGATTTGAGTTTGAGTAAAGTAGTAAAAGCTAGCAGCCTCTACTATCTAGATTTCTAATGACAAGGTAAGAAACTAGATATCTAGATCTAGATTTAGACTTGACTTATTAGCCTCAGACCTAGATTCTCTAGATCTAGATATCTAGATATCTAGATCTAGATTATCTAGACTTTGATCTAGACTCTCGATTTTAGCTCCTTTTCTTTGCCTTTGCTTTCACTTTCAGTCTCAGTTTCAATTTCTAATCTATTCAAGTCGGTATTTTTTTACTTTCCCTCCCGTCTCACACTTAACTACCAGTTGTCCATTTTCTACTAGATTCTAGATCTAGATATAAACATATAGATCTAGATCTAGATTAGATCTAAATATTGATGCACTGATCACGAATATCAACTTCATTTTCGTCACAAATTAATAGTTTTTTAAATATTTGATTGTTCTTAGTCGAGATAGAAGTGCTTTGGACCAAGAAGTGCTTTGGACCAATCA
>NW_004797740.1:285558-299476 GCF_000002075.1 Aplysia californica
GGGGGGTTCAAGGGGGGCCTGGCCCCCTGAGGTAAAATAAAATCTTGGGAGTTACAGTTTTAACCAATAATTTGATATTTTACAGTTAGATTTGAAATTTTCTTGAAAATAATTGATTTACGACAGTTTTATTGGCTTTATTTGTGATCTGCAGCAAACAGTACTTGTACTGCAGTTTGACCCCTGAAGCAGTGCATCTGTGTGCGGGAGTGAAAGTAAAAATTTGGCTGTAGTTATTCGCACAGGGTGTGTGAATACTATGGAATTGTATTCGCACAGGGTGTGCAAATACTATGCAATTTTATTCGCACAGGGTGTGTGAATACTGTGAATATTGTGAAAATTTTATTCGCACAGGGTGTATGAATACTGTGTGAATACTAGAAATGTTATTCGCACAGGGTGTGTGAATACTATGGAATTATATTCGCACAGGGTGTGTGAATACTATGAAATTAGATCTATATTCGCACAGGGCTCACAGGGTGTGTGAATAGTACAAAATATTATTGGCACAGGGCGCTTCAAAAGAAGGATGGAAATTATCTAGATCTAGTCTAGCATTTCCTCATTTTTTCTTTTTTCATCCTTTTTCGCGTAGGGACAACGATCATGGGATAGATCTAGAAATCTAGATCTAATTCTAATTGTGCAAGCAATGCGATACAAAAAACCCCCCCAACTCAAATTGGAATTCATGTTGTGTATTGTGTCAATGATAATTACTCAAATCTCTCTTTTTTTCGTTTGTTTTTCTGTTTTCCTTGCGCTAGAGAGAGAGAGAGATGAGTGCATGCTTACTTTAACCCTAAATCTGAAACAAGTTATACTAGCACTAGATCTAGATATAATCTAGATCTAGTGTCCAGTTGTTTTAACATTTAAAGCCTTTGCCAAAAGGTGGGATACCCGGGTGGACAAACGAGGTCCAAAATCAACGTAGGTTCGGCCCTGTGCGAATAAAATTATTTCTTATTCGCAATAATTCTTACGCGCATACGCGGTGTGAATAAAATGAAATATTATGCGCACACCCGGTGTGAATAATCACTTCCTAAAAATTTACCTTCAATTCTATGAAACAAATAATAGAATCTAATCTAGATTTCTTAGATCTAGATCTCCAGATCTAGGTTTCTACATTCTAGATATAGATCTAATTAATGGGAGATTTATTTTGCCTGTATATCATGAGTAGAGATTTACTTGTATTTTTAGTCTAAAGCAAGTGGTTAATCTCACCCGGGGTGAAAATAATCCATGTCTCGCTATTCTCACCCTTACTGGAAATGACCTTAGGCCCTAGAGGGATATTAGGGCTGAGGTTACCAGAATGAACTTGCTTCTTGGGTTGTCAGTTTGGAGCCAAATCCCAGAAATCTGGTTCTTTTGGATCACGTCTGGCCCGCAGAATTTCAGGGAGGACTTCCGTAACAAGCAACCGCTATTGATTTAGATTATACTCAATGCATTGAATGGCCATCAAAATCAAGATGAAAGACCGAAAGCTACTGTTATACTACCTGGTCATGACAAAATTACTGTAAGTTGCGCATTTTTAGGCCCGTTTCAAAGTTTTGAAGATCTGAGCCAGGGATTAGATCTTGATCTAGATCTAGTTCTCAGTCAAGGCGCAGCCATTGTTGACCCTACAGACTTAATCTACTTTCGTTCTTTGGGAGCGCAGGTTTGCCAGGTTTTCTTTCAGTTTCTAGCCAAATTTTCATCTAGATTAGTTCTGCTTTAAATACACATATATAGCAGTAACGAGCGACCACTATGAAACAGGTTAGAATAGAAATTTACGAGTTGGGGTGAGGGGTAGGGTAAAGGGTATAGGGCGGTAGGGGGCAGTGTTACTGTAAGGGGTTAGTGTTACCGTTAGGGGTAGGGTAGGGAGATAATACAAGAAAGCACTGAGGTCGCGATTGGTTGCCATGGAATGCTTTTTCTAGGTTCTTTTTACTTCCTTTTTTTCTTCCATTCAAAACATGTGCGAAATGAAATGGTTGTTTATATAATTTTTCTCTTCATCCGTTACCGCGACACGGGCGCACGAAAAAAAAAAGGTAGACAAGTGCGGAGAAAACCGCGCTTGTCCACATTGGCAACTCAAACAACGGAAGTCATCCCTTTTATGCAAATGAGGTAGACTCGACTCAGAAATTTACTTTTGTTTATTTTGTTTTTTTAAGCAGATCGCATCAGCTTTCGTAATTTTGCGAAGGAACCGCTACAAACTCTTTCGAGGTAAAAAATGATTGCATTTTTGTAATTTTGAAAGATCATACACTCCCACTTAACTCAAGTTGGTTCTTGAGAATTTTTTTGACCAACTTCTGTCAACAGTGGTACGCTTTTGGATTACTAGATTTAATCATGTTTGCTTCTCTCACTGACAGAGGTTCGAATCACAGTCTCGTTGCCTGCAGATTTTTCTAATCATATTATATACATTTTCAGATGTTAACATGTCCCTGATTTGATAATATACATTACAGGTGAAGAGACAAATGAATCCCGGGGGGGTGCCACTGACTGAAGTGTCTTTAGGGGGGACATTTCTTGTTCTAATTCACAGTAGAAATTGGTCGAAAATTTTTGTTTAGGTCGGATAAGTCGGATTTTTGTCGGAAATATTTTGTTCCGACGGAAATGGTTGGATAAACGTCGACAATAAAAGGAAATTTGAGGAAATCTTAAGTTGCCTCGGGAAAGACCCGGGAAAATACATAAAAGGTTTAGAATATTTGAAAACCAAACCCGATAGCGTCCCTAAGTTCATTTAGTCGGTCGCGATCATTCAGCTTTTCCCGGTCTGAGAGTACGTTTCATGCGAACAGGCGGCTATGGCGGCAGAGGCTCGATCGGGAAAATCTAGATCTACTTTCGCTTTCACCACCACCCTGAAATTTGCCGATAAAAGTCTGATAACACAACATTGTTGTAACATGCAGTTTGTGCATTACAAAGGCTGAGTCGCTATGAAAATAAATCAATATTTGTCACATGTGTAAAAAGAAAAGAAAGTTATACAAGCGTCTTGTCGTGCTAGCCGTCGTGACTGGTCACTGAACATGCGCGTTTTTGCATGTCACACACATGATGATAGGACGTCGAGTGAGTACCGCGAATGTTAGGGTCACTAAAGTTCATTTTAAGCAGGGTTGGGTTGATTTAAATCAGTTGATTTAATCAACTTGATTAAAAAAAAAAATCAGTGATTTAAATCACTTTTTAAAAAAATTATTTTTATTCGGTTTTTACACATTTCAACATTCAGAATTCCTTTCCTTGGTTTCATAAAACAGATATAAGGTTTAGTAGACTAATATAATCATGCTTAAAAGTCTGATTTCCCCCCTTTCACTGTAAAATAATACAGTATTCAATTTACTTTTTTTTCCATAATTGAAATCAGAGCTGGGTTGATTTAAATCAGTTGATTTTAAAAATAAAAATCAGTGATTTAAATAACTTTTCAAAAAAATGTATTCAGTTTTTACATATTTAAACTTTCAGAATTCCTTTCCTTGGTTTTATTTTAAACGGATATAAGGTTTAGTAGACTAATATAATCATGCTTAAAAGTCTGTAAAATAATACAGTTCTCAATTTACTTTTTTTTCATAATTGAAAACCAGGGTTGGGTTGATTTAAATCGGGTCGATTTAAATCAGTTGATTTTTAAAAATTTAAATCAACTTGATTTTAAAAATAAAACTCAGTGATTTAAATCACTTTAAAAAATGTTTTCTGTTTTTACATCTTTAAACATTCAGAATTCCTTTCCTTGGCTTTTATAAAACAGATATAAGGTTTAGTAGACTAAAATTGCTTAAAAGTCTGCTTTTCCCCCCTGTCACTGTAAGTAGTAAAATAATACAGTATTCAATTTACTTTTTTTTTCATAATTGAAATTTGCATTTTCTTTTTCTTTTTAGACAAACACAAGCGCGTGCTCACACACACACACACTGTAATAAAAATAAAATGCAAGTTTATCTATGCATAATTAACCCCCCCCCCCCACCCCTTCCTTTTAGACTGACATTTTCTTCATTTTTGTCTGTAGCCATAATTCACTGATATAGCAGATTACGGCTTTCTAAAATTGCAGTTACTTAAATTAATCATTAGTTAAAATAAAGACAATGCATTTTGCACTAAAAGAACATACTTTTAGCCACCAAAAATCCCAAACTGTGTCCACATTAAAAAAAAAAAAAAAATCCGATTTAAATAAAAAAAATCTGATATAAATTTAAAAAATCGATTTTTAAAATTTTTATCAAAAAAATCACCAACCCTGATTTTAAGTCTGAGCGTTGCGAAGTATAGGACTCCGGGGTGGCGGGATTATTAATAAAAAAAAAAAGATACACTCAGGTGGGGGGGGTTTAAAGGCAACACCAGGGGAAAAAAACTGAACTTGGTAGCAAATTTTAGCATTAGCATTTAGAATTTTGACTGCAACGAGAGCTTTCTGCATAGCGCGTGTTGTGCAAGACTTGTATTCCAAGTTTCTCATTCATGAGATGTTTTCAGGCTGAAAAATAGCTGAGATTTTAGTGTAGTTGCACAAAACGTGGCTACCTTGGAACATTAATTGGGATTGCCCCAGTGATGTAGTCAGCTATCCTAAGATGTGTACAAAAAAGCTCCTTCTATGTGATTCTCTTTGACGAGAGCCGTAACACTGACAATGGCAAGAAACAGCTTGACTTGTAGTGGTAGGATTTTTAACAATGTCATGCTCATAACTGTGCCTGAACTACTGTAACTACAATAGGGTACTTTGCTGCTTTTTCTTTCCTAATCTTTACTATCGTCATTTTCCTCTACTTTAAAAAAATGTTTGCCACACTCTTGTGACCCGCTATTTCTAGGGTGCCTTGATAGTCGAAGTAGACTTTGTGCTGATGAAGCTAGAGAGATGAGCAGAGTAATCTGATTCCCTGTAAGGACTTCTCTGTTGACATCCACCCCTTGGCGCTCATATGACCTTATGCTTTTACGAGTGCCGTAAAACCTCTACTGAAAAAAAAAGACAAAGGAAGGCAAGAGAACACAAGAAAACACAAAGTCAGTTATACTTTCTTTCTTGCCCAACCAAATGCTAAACCTTATCTTTTACACAACCCACTCTAAAGTCCGTTCTTTATTGCGTAGGCTGGAGTGGTCACTAGTTATGAAAATCCCAACGAATTTAATTTTGCTCTCTGTGGCTCTTTTTTGGCTCCAAACTTCAAATGTTCAAGAAGGGGAAAAGAGAGGCAAAAGAAAAAGGAAGAACATAAAAAAAAACCAAAAATGAATTGCTTAATTTTAATTATTAAACTAGTTAACGAGATTTAATACTTTTCCCCCAACGCCGAATGCCGACTGTAAGTAGCTGTCCTTTTCCCCACAGAACGCCGATCGGCGACGGTGTGATATAGCATGTACTGCACCTGTGTCCTGGTTCGGGTGGATAGTGTTAATGCCTTCGCCCATTTGGTCTGAATAATTTGCAACCCTTTTCCCAATTGGATTGTTTTCAAGAAAAGTCTTCAAATATAGGCTAATTCAAATTGGCGTTAGTTTACTCATGGATGGACCCGTCGCCATCTTATGCTCAAAAACTCACTTTAGTCTAAAGTCTTTCCTTTTAAGCACCTCAACCCATTCCCACCTTCCCGGCAGCGTGTGTTAGGAAAACGGGCAGATTCCAAAAGTCTGTGTCATTCGGTCAAGTGCAGCTGTTTATGGTGCAGAGCCCTTATGGTGGCTCAGTAAGTCAGTACCACTTTGTCCTCTCAAAAAGCTAGGAGTAAGGCCAACATTCGTTTGACAAGGTGTTTACAAATTTTTGCGCCTTTGGGTTGTAAGTGAAGGCCAATGAGAGAAATTAACAAAACAGCATCGAGTTTGAAACTTGAAACAATCAGCTGCCTGTATTGCATGTTGTGTATTGATGTACAGTAAAGATCAAAGGCTTCAATGACGTGTCCCATCTGTTTCTCTTGTTTTTGCAAGAGTCAAACCAACAGCCAATAAGTACCCCCCACCCAATGCCTCTTTTTTTCTTAACTAGACAATGATGAGCCTGCTGAGGCTTTTTTTTATCACGCCTTTACACATATCCTTTTACCCTAACCCTGTCCTTGACATCCCAGGAAAAGGGACTATTCATAGCCATGTTAAGATTTTTTATCTTGCATTGCTTTTGCTCATCTTTTTTTTCTTTGTAGCTGTCTTCTTATTTTAAAAAAAACATAAGTGAAAAAAAATGGTTACAAAATCCAGGAGAAAACCGGAAGAAAGCCTGGAATTTTTTAATTCTTGATGAGTGGGAACCCCTGAATTGATCGCTTTTAAGCACTATCCTGTAAAATACTGTTTTGAGAAAATTGAAGATAAAGTTTTTTGGACCCTTGTTCAGTTTCTTTAAAATAGTTTTCTTTATAACCATACGAATATGTACGCTCCAATGAAACCAAACTTATCCTATAGGTAGGGCTGTGCCCTCTTTTGGTGTAGGTCAAGGTTTCTGGAAACCCCCGAAATCTGGGTTTGCCCGCTTGTCCTTAAACTTAAAGGCGACCAATTAAGGAGTCCTAATTTTATTTTTGTTGTTAAAACTGGAGTATGCTGGTAACAGATTTGCGAGAAGCTAATTATTGACTCACAATATTTTATGAAATGAGATGGTAACGACCTTTCATTTGTTTTTCAGAATTGTTCCTGTTTAGTTTGCTGAAAAGACTGAGACGCGCAGTTATCTGGTTCACACTGAAGGGATGGCCGCAACGGCTGCTGTTAAGAGTGGCCAGGCATCGGGTCGATCTGCACCTAACAATAATGTCCCTGTGAAAACAGAAATGCCACAAGATGGTGTGAAGAACATTGCTTTGACTGAAAAGGTCAATACAGTTGAAGAAAAATCTGGTGGAAAGGAGGATGTTGCAGCTAAGAAATATGTTGATGCTCCACCTCCACCTACTAATGCTTGGGCAAAAAGAAGTGCAAGTCTGAGTGCTGATAAAACTCAAGGGCAATCAAATTCTGAAGGTCAGTCTTAAGTGTGGTTGTGATTTACTTGACTATTGTAATTGCTATTCTTGTAAATTTTGGATTCTTTCAGGCAGTGTGAAAGAAACCACGTTGCTGTTGATTCATATTCTGCTTGGATGTTGTCTTTTTTTTTTCTTTTGTTCCGTGGAGGAAAAAATTCATTTCTATTATATTGGAAGAACCTGACTTGTGTGGGTTGACGTTTTCAAATATGTGTACTTCTTGCCACTATTTTGATGCAAAAAATACAAGCTCCTCTGGTAGGAGCAACCCCCCTCTCCTCTTAGCTTCATCTGGGGAGGGGGGGGGGGGGCGAATAATAGAATTTCTTTTGAGTTTTGGGGTAGTATCATCTTGTGAAAGGTTTCCATGACGGTATTGTGTACTTTTGTTTAACATTGTACTGGCTCTTATTTCAGATCCACCGCCTGTGAGCGCTGAGAAAAGTGCAAGTTCTGTAAACATCACAAGCACTTCAAGTGGTAAGCCAGCGAATGTTGCCAAAGCACCAAAAGGTGGAAATGGCCAAAAAGTAGACAAACCAAAGCCAGAAAAGACTAAGGTTGAAAAACAGAAGACTGATTCTAATGGCGGTAATAGTGGAAAGAATCCTCCGGCTGACCAAAAGGCCAAGACGAAAATGTTTGGGGAAGATTATGTTGAAGCCCCTCTTCCTGTGGTCAATCCGTGGAAAAAAACCAACAGTGCTGCCAACCCAACAGCTGTTGGATTTCATGGTGAAACTGACCCGACTCCAGCGGCGGCTGCTGCCCCTGTAGGCACTCGCAATAAAGAGGTCAAGGCAGCAACAGCTTCCATATCAGTTGGTGAGTTCAATTTTTGTTTCGTTTTTAGATTTGCTTGTCCGATCATGTCTTCTTTTCCTTCTTTGTGGTCCCCTGCTCGTTCTCAGAGGTAGTTGACTGCTGGTTCTTCAACCTGCAGTGCAACTGATTCTTAGGTATGTGACTGTTTTTCCTCCTAATTAGGGCTCATTGGCTTCAGGTAGCTGCATGATTCTAATTTCAAAGGTGCTCAGTTTTTGTACTGACTGGAGTATTTTAAATTTTGATAGGAATTCATTTTGAACTAAGCCCGGGTAGCAGTGGCAGCTTATCGATTAAGACCACCAAGGGATCTTTCATGTGAGCAACTTGCCCATTGGACCTCAGAGGTTTTTCAATCTTATCCAAGGTCAAGAAGGCTACCCTAAGATCAGGGATTTGACTGAAAGACAGCAGTAAGAATGGGCCAGGAGTAGCAGCAGAAACGGGGGTAAAGGAACAAGGGGCTTGGGGAGAATGAAAATAGAGAAGTTGATAGAACATGACTAGAGGTCAGGAAAGAAGGTGAAAGAAGAAAATTTTAGACATTAAAATACTTTCGTTGCTGTCAGGTTTCGAACTCAAGATCTTTTGAATGTGAGGCGAAAGCTGTACCTCCAAATCATAAAAGTCCCAATTTTCTGTCTCTGAAGTTTAATTATTTTTCACTACAAGCAGAACCATGGTTATTATTGTAGATTATTTTATCTCTTAAAAGGTTCTTGGGGCGTCCTGGAAATCCTATTTTGGTAAATACTCCTTTGGGTCTCAAAGTAATTTCTTGAGTCACTGTCGAGCTGAGCATCTAGTAAATTTGCATGGTTGATTCTACACTAACGAAATTGTTGCTGTTTTTCTTCTTCGTTTTGTTTTCCTTTTTTATTCCTCTTTGGTTTTTTTTTTTCTTGTTTTGTTCCTGCATTTGGTAAGCTTAAGTAGGTTACTGGAGGCTCTTGTGTCCTTGAAGTTAAGGTGTTCACCTCTCATTCAAAGGTCTGCTGCTTCTTCTTTCCTCTCAAATATCTATCGTCCTTATTTCCCCTCCTTCTTTTTTGTGTTTGTTACGCTCTTGTAACACTTCTAATCTTCGGCACTTATATGACCTTATTGTGTTGCAAGTGCCATAAAACACTTACTAAAACAAAACAAAAGGTCCCAGGTTCGAATCCGGGTAGCGGTGAAAAAATTTTCTTTTTAAAAATTGTCTGTTTTCGTCTCCCCTTTCTGCCTCCACCTCCTTTGCCCCTTCTCTGGGTTCCTGACTCTTTCTGCAGCCTTTCTACTGCTACTCCTTGGCCCCTTCTTACTTCTGTCTTTCAGCCACACCTTTAATCCTCTGGTAGGAAAGATCTACATCTAGCCTTCTCGGACAGGGGAGAAAAATCTCGGAGGTCCCATGTGCAAGTTGCGCACATTAAAGATCCCTTGGTGGTCTAAAATCGATAAGGGTAGCTTTGGCCGCCACCATGGCACAATTCAAAATTTTTTATCAACTGAAAATATTAAGGGTGTCTTGCACCCTCATTTGACCTGATGCAGTTGCGAGCGCCGTAAAACACTTACAAGGGGGAAGAAAAGTAGGTAACTGCAGTATTTATGTTTAAACTCCAGCCTTCTAAGTACTTTGATGGAATTGATACCCTCTGATTTTATTTTGTTTATTTATTAATTATTTTTTTTGGCCTGTTGGAGAGCCGAATCAGATTTCCATTTATGTTGTCTCTTTTTTTCTTCTTTTTCTTTAGTTGTTTCCGTCGTATGCAACTGAGAAATAGCATGAAAAAACAGGTTTATTTGCAATATTGCATGATCTCGCTATAATATATATATTATCTGTGTAGTAAGAGAATGGATAATCTATCATTTATTCTTACGCAAGTTTTGTCAGTGATTTCTAAAGAAATACATGACGGAAATGGCAGGTACACAGTGGAAAATTAGAAATACAGTCGGTGGGCAATTAAGTCATTTTCTGTGTCCAAGGTCTTGTGTTAGTTTTGTCCTAATTTTTATGAAGATTAATTGGAAAAATGGTTCGTGTTTTTTGTTGGAATAGTGTGTATCATACCTCCATTGACCTTTTCATTACTGGGGTGGGGGGGGGGGGGGGGGGGGGGTGGATACAGAAGAGATTCTCAGTCATTTTTTGTTTATAGAAGAAATACGTGTTCCATGTTTGTGTTTTGGAGCATGACATTAATTTGAATTTTTAAAAAAGTTTTGTTGTCATGCGTTAAAGGAATTAATGTAACAAGATCTGTTTAAAATAAAATCTGGGTAAACATGGCATTTTAATGTCTTTTAGTTTGGCCTGTAAAAAATGTTCATCTTACAGCCAGTTAAAGCATATAGCAAGATGGTGTATGCTTTCTTCAGACCAGTTTTAAAGACTTTTGACATGGATCATGTGTGCTTTTGTCACTATTTCTTTGGGGAAAAAAACAACTACATGGTACTTTTAATATTTTATACTCACCCGCGATGAAGCCCTGTCCTTGTGATATTCTTACTTTCTGAAGTCCAGGTTCCTTTTCTTTGTTTTATTCTCCTACAAGTTTAGATGTGCTTATATAATATCAGACAAGCTTCAGAAAGGAAGAAAATCTAAAAATCAAGACTTATTCTGTGTGTTGTAACAGTTGCTGTCGATCACCAAGTTGCATGCAATCGTTAAGGGGAAGTGACCCTCATGGACGAAGACTGTGTTTCTTGGGTTATATCCCTTAAAACCCTTGCTCCAAAGGACGTGTCACTAGTTATACAAATGTATTAGTCATGCGTAATTAAGCTTGCAGTTATTTTCATAAGTGGACCTCCACCTTGTACTTCCGTCTGTTTGAGCAACTTGCAATGACTGTTACACATGTTGACTCTGTTCTTTTTTATGTGGGCGTTTGCGTTGATCAGGCAGTCCGTGCCTAACGGGTTTTTTTTTTGGTTTTTTTTTTTTGGGGGGGGGGGTTCCCCTATATGTTTTCTTCAACGTTGCACCTCGTGGCCACTATTGCGTTTAGTAAGTTAGGGAGGGGGGGAGTGTCCTTCGCCCCGAAGCTTGTCTCTTTTCCTGGTGGTGCTTCTTTTTTGTGTGTATTGATTGAGAGCTTATAATTTCCTTGCAATGCGCTTCTGTTCAGTTACTTCCCACAATTTTGGGTTTTTCGTTAGCTGTAGCCGAAAGGGTGGAAGGAAAGGAAGATGACGGCTCGTCTTTGTCACAAGCAGCATCGGCTAACGTCCCCTTCTTTCTGACACATTCAACATACCCACGCACACAACACAACCCGTCCGAGGGTAAAAGTCATAAAATCGACCGCGACTTCGGCCGTGGCCAAGGGAGATCAGAGATTACCTGCCCCTCTGGGACTTTCATTGATGGCGGCGTTTACGGACTGGAAATGTAAATATATCCTCCCTTGCAGCGAAGGTACAGCAAACCGTTTTTTTAAAGTGTGGGGTTTGGGGGGTGTTGGGTTTTTTTTTTTTTTTGTTGAAAAAGAAGGGGGGGGGGGTTGTGGATGATAGAACTAAGAATGATCTTGTGAAGCTCTCCAGTCTGTGGTTGTGAGCGACTCTTGTCACAATACAGACGTGAAGTATTATGATTCAGGAGGACACGTGTACAATCCGCTATGGGTGTCACACGCGAGTAGCAGGGTTACAAACGAAACCCTGTTGTAACAATAGTTGCAAGACAATGTTTTGACGTGCTATTCGTCCGGCGCATATGTTATGCTGACAGCCGCTGGAGAATTGAAAGTTAAATTGCACAGATTGTACAATCATGATTCCGTAATTGCTTACTTATATTGATAAGGGCATTCATTTTTTAAAATGTAAGTTTGATCGTAGCTTCCAATTGATTCACGCGTTTTCGTGTTGTGTTACGGAAGTCAGGGTGTCCGCTTTTTGAAGTGACCGCCCTACAGATGTAACTATGTATTTTTATTAAAAGTTGTGTGGTTTGTGCATGTGTCAGAAGCGATGTGGGTGGTTGGCGGGTGCTCTGGCGTGGTTTGCTTCTTCTTTCCTATCAAACATCTATCGTCTTATCTTCCCTCCTTTTTTGGTTTGTTACTCTCTTGTAACACCTACTAAAACTCAGAAGCGATATATCATCATGAGCAGCATGCACCGCCATTGAACATAGACTTCGGGGGCGTCTGCACCTGCTGCTCAAAGTGTAATGTATACATTATTTCCAGATGAGTGGAGCTTTTATTGTGGCCGTCTTTTTACATGAAAGAAATCAGTAGTGTCGTTTAGTTGCCAGGTGGGACCCCTAGATGTTTGGCGCTGTCTTCGTCTAGTGTTGTAGGTGGCCACGGATCAATCATCCGGCTGGGGTATCCTTGACTTTGGATTGTTTGTTTTGAGCTTTATGATGGCCTTCTACTGCAAGAAATGAACAGCTGTGTGGTTAGACTACAAGTCAACAGAAAGTAGATACAGAAATAAAAGAGCAGGTGGTTAGAGAGCGCTATTTGTATGACCTGCCTATTTACTTTCCCTCTGTTGTTTCTGTCTGTTTGTCTTACTCTTCTCAGCGCAAAATGGCCGTTATTGCGTCGATGTACTGTTATTTACTCAATCTCAGAAAAGAATTGAGGTTCCTGCGCCGTTGTTATCTCTCTATTTTGTTCTGTCTGTCTTTGTATTTCCCTGCACTAATTGGCTGTTATCATGTCTGTCGGTCTGTGTGCTTCTCTTTTCCCAAGCACACCAATTACGTTTACTTTTTCATACCAAGGACAGATGGAGGTAATAGCAACATTTCATAAAGAAAGGTGAAGCAGAACGCCCCCCTCCTCCCGCGACCGATTTGGCATTGTAAAGATACTTCGAAGCTTAGTTCAGGATTGCAAATCACACACAAATATTATGGCACGATAACGGTCATCTCGTCACGGGGACGAAGAAGTTCCACCGGCTTCTAGCTCGACAAAGAGGTAGAATAGAGGCAATGGGACGTCGCGGTGCGCCCCCCAGTCAATAAACAAGAACGGTCTATTGTTAACAGGACAGAGTAACCGTTACCGCGTGAGCAAACTAATGGTAAGTGTAGACATTTTTGCACATACTTGGCGTTCGTCGCTGTCCTAGACTTACATCGTTTGTTATCGCCGTTGGTTTAGCCAAGGCCGTGTGGGCAACAGGTGTTATTGTCGGGTTATGAAGCACACTTAGTTTTAAGTGTAGACGTGGGGGGTTGATGGGCGTTCTGGTGTACGCCCAGTGTGCTTCTGTATTTTTGTTTGTTTGTTTGTTCTTTCTTTGTTTTTTGCATATTGAACTTGTCAGTATTTATCTAGTTGCTTCCCTCGCGAAAATTAGTGATCTGTAGGCTAATGGTATAGACTTGCGCGACTCGGGGACATCATTATTGGCAATCACACTGGAGCTCATCAACATGCACACTACCCGTTGCCTCTGGCAAATCGCCTCACTGAAACCGTATACCGCCTCCGTGTATTTCACAATTCCAGTCGTGAGGTCAGGTCGACTGACTGTCACTTAACTGCCATGAAGAAGAAAAAAAAAGGGGGGGGGGGGGGTAGCAAACCAACAGCGTCACAACACCCGCCGCCCGTTCAAGGGAAAACAACCGCGCTCGTACAACCTAAAACAACGTGCAGGTGTACACACACCTCGCTAGCTTACGCACAGCGCCTCATCCGCAGCCCTTTTATCCTCTCTGCCTCATTAAATGGTATAGTGGTCAAGCTATTTGACTTTTTGCTTCATGCAAAGTATTGTGTAGGTCCGTTTTTTACTTTTCCCCTGTAAAGAAATGTTTACTACGAGTCCATTGCAGCCGAGGTGGGTCGGAGCAGCCCGCCCTCTAGACAAAATCAAAATGTCACTAGTTTCTATGGCAACAAAGCCCTGTGCTTTAAATCTTCATGGCATTTTCGGGTAGTCGGAGGGTGTAACAAAAAGCTTCCGACAGTTGTATCCCTGTGTATGTGATGTAAATGCGACTCGAGAGGTATGCCCTGTTCGCTCCATCTCTCTCTCTCTCTCTCTCTCTCTCTCTCTCT
>NW_004797740.1:299580-300820 GCF_000002075.1 Aplysia californica
TGTATCTTTCTTTCTCTCTCTCCCCCCCTCCCCCCTTTTGTGTTGTCAGTTGTAGGGCAATGGGTTGTATCTGACCAGAGGTTGCGCCGTCGATGATGACGGAGGTTTATAGCTGGGACGGTAAAAGGGATTAGGGACCCCTAAGTTATAGCCGTCTTGCCCAAAGCTGTCTATCATTCAAATCCAAAGAGATCCTGACACCGGCCTCTTGCCAGTAAGCGTGCTGTGTGTGTTTGGAAGGTGGATGGTTGGTGGTTTAAGAGGTTAAAGAAATTGATTTTCCTCTTTCATTCATGGCTTTGTTTTTTGCGTTCTTTTTTGTCTCCGGCAGTAAATAACCGTTGTTGCGTCAACTCACAATGTGCTATTCTCTTAATCAAATCACATGTCCATATGGGTCCGTTTACCGGCCTCTGGTCATTAAGGGCGCTCCATTTTGGGCATGTTGTTTTTCGAAGTTTGACTTTTG
This sequence comes from Aplysia californica, assembly GCF_000002075.1. Taxonomy (NCBI): domain Eukaryota; kingdom Metazoa; phylum Mollusca; class Gastropoda; order Aplysiida; family Aplysiidae; genus Aplysia; species Aplysia californica. The sequence continues at coordinate 300,050 of NW_004797740.1, forward strand.
TACGACCTTTTCTTTCCCCATTGAGTGGTTGCCGTGGGCTCTGGTGGGGTTTGCTCCTTCTTTCCTATCAGACATCTATCGTCCTTATCTTTCCTCTTCCTTTTTTGTGTTTGTTTCTCTCTTGTAACCCCTCTAATCTTCGGCACTTATATTATGACCTCATCGTGTTGCACGTGTCGTAAAACACTTACTAAACTTGAAAATTTTTTCTTCTGTATCATGAAATTCTTACTAAAAGAAAACCATAATTTCCCCCTATTCCTCGCAACTTTTTGTTCAGTTACGATTTTTTTTCTTTAAGGTTTTATTTTCGGAAAGGGGGGGGGGGGTAATTGGTTTTTTAAAAATAAATTGGTTTATTGGAGTGACTTCGATTTTTCTTGACACTTTCCCATCTTTCTATGCGTGGACAGGTTGGCGGGTGCTCTGGTGTGGTTTGCTTCTTCTTTCCTATCAAACATCTATCATCCTTATCTCTTCTTTTTTTGTTTGTTACTCTCTTGTAACACCTTATCTTCTGGCGCTCATATGACCTTATGCAGTTGCGAGCGCCGTAACATCTCTTCTAAAACTAAAAAAGAAAGGTTGGATACGGACTGCGGTTCTTGCTTTTCACCGACTCCAATACTTAGGCATGTATGAGCGTATTTTTTGTCGTGGAGGAGGTGACAACGGAAACCGACCTTTGCCCGGTAAGCGACGTGAGATTGGGAAGGCGTGATCTCTTTCTTTCTCTCTTTCTCTCTCTCTCTCTCCCTCTCTCTTCCCCCC
>NW_004797740.1:301567-302912 GCF_000002075.1 Aplysia californica
CACACACACACACAAGCACAAAACCCCTTCGCAAGCTAGCTAGCCCGAGGTGGTCGTGTCTTGGCTGTCGCGAGGAGATGTTGAATTATGACCATATGCCGGAGGGTCGTTCTGTGGGGTAATACGGGCTTGTGTGACGCGCGCATACACTGGAGGGAGGATCTCCTCTCTTTTCTCTCTTGTCTTAACGACACCTTCCCTGGCCTTACTCAGCGTCGGTAAAGTTGGCTTTTGTTTTGTTTTTGTTGATTTTTATCATCCTCTTTGGTTTTACGCCCCCGATTTTTTATATATTTTTGTCGCTTTGTTTTAATCGATTTTGTTCTTTTTGCTAATTTTACCTTCATATTATAATTTTTTTCTCAACGCAGTCCTGTTAATTTATTCCATTTTGTTGCTTTTGTTTTGTTTGATTCTATTTGGTTATGTTCAGTGTCCTCGTATTTCGTTTGATTTTTTGAATATGTTCTAGTCAAATACCTTTTGTATTGGTCAAGTACGTTTTGTATTGTTCAATGTCCGTTTATTTTGTTTGATATTGTCGGATGGTTGGCTTTGCTGTTGTGTGGTTTGCCCCTTACCGATCCACTATCTGTCGTCTGTTTCTCCTCCTTTTCTTTTTATGGTACTCTCTAGTAATACCTCTATTTTACTTTTGAGCACTAATAGATTCTTTTTTGTATTGTGAGTGTCGCAAATCTTACGAAAACTAAACGTCTTTTGCTCGATTTTTTTTTGTTTTTTGGTCATTGTTTTATGCTGACGGTATGCATACATGTACTTCCCCCCGGGGCTGTGCCACTGACTGTAGTTCTTTAGGTCATTCCCAAAGGGGGGACATTTCTCTTTCAAGCACAGTGAAATTGTGAATGGGCTGATTCATGTCACGCTCATAACTGCCTGATCTACAACAGGGAACTGCTGCTTTTTCTTTCCTTACCATTGTCATTTTCCTCTACTTCTTTTGTATGTTTGTCACTCTCTTGTGACCTGCTATTTCCGGGGTGCCTTGATAGTTGAAGCAGACCTTGTGCTGTTGAAGTTGGAGAGGTGAGCAGAGTAAGTCTGATTCCCTGTAAAGATTTCTCTGTTGACACCCACCCCTTGGCGCTCATATGACTTTATGCAGTTGCGAGCTTCGTAAAACCCTCTACTATAATAAAAATAGCATACATGTACTTCTTCCTGTTCGTCGCAGCTCCGGTCGAGGACTGTGTTCGGTTCTATTCATGTAACACCTCAAATTTTCGGCACTAATGTGACCTAATTGTGTTGCAATTGCCATAACATTTATTTAAAAGAACTTCTCTCTCTCTCTCTCTCTCTCTCTCTCTCTCACACACAC
>NW_004797740.1:305126-306190 GCF_000002075.1 Aplysia californica
CCCCTACGTTTTTTCCATCTGTAATGTTATGTGACACTGTTCAAGAGGTCCTCATGTCTAAGGCAAACGCTTTCCTCCTCGACAATGGGTGGCCGTCTTGGACAGTTTTAAACTGTATATCAATGTGATAAAACGAAACTGTCCAAAACATGGTCGTTTTAAACAGGTGGACATCTTACACAGTGTCATCATGATGTAATAAAACGCGAGGGTAGAAATGAGAATTGACCGCTTGCACAAGTGATCTTGTCTTATATACAGGTGATCGTTTCTGACAGTTTCGACTGTGTGTATAACACCATTAATATGATAGTAATATAATAATGTATGGCCACGTTCGTCACGACGGCGATCGGTTAGCCAGCTCGCCCAGGTAAGTAGAGCTGTGCGTGGCTGTGAGAGAGTGGACACCTGCTGCTGCTGTCCACCATTGGCTCGAGCTGGGACCGGTGTTCCTAGAATAACCCTGTGTTAACGTCAATTACAGTCTCGTTTACTTAGTTTAAATCCTGGTTTTCCGAGTGCGAAGCCGTTTCTCATACTCAATGTTACGCATCTCTCTTAAAAGTCTACTAAAGAGGGTAGAGCCTTTCTTCTGGCTCCGATTTTTTGTTGTTGTTTTGTTCCGTTGTAAACGTTCTGGTTTTGTGGTCTTTAAAAAAAAAATTAGTTTTATTTATTCATTTAAGTGGCTTTTTTGGTGATGAAATTTAGTCATTTTACTGCAGTTTCTCTGGGGTCTTACTCAGTGGTAATTTTCTTCATTTGTTCTGTAATCAGCCACGAAAACCAAGCAAAAAAATGCATTCTCTCTCTCTCTCTTTTCTCTCTCTCTATCTCTCTCTCTCTATCTATCTAACTTCTAACTATCTATCTAGCGTGCGCGGTTACATTTTCATATACATTCTCGCACACACACATACACGTTTTCAGAGTTCTGCGCCAAATAGCTCCCAAAATTCTTAACCCCTTCACTACCATGCTCAAGTGTCTCCCTGGTTTTGTGAATACAATCTTGTAGGCGTGGCAGTGAAAGGGTTAACCTATTTACGTGCCATATCTCC
>NW_004797740.1:310820-312635 GCF_000002075.1 Aplysia californica
CCCCCCTCTTGCGCTTGCGGCTGGGGTTTGACTGCAATTTCTGACTGGCTCAGCTGTCCGTTTTCTGTCACTTTGACTAGAAGTCTAGATCTTACAGTAGTTTCAGTTGGTTGTACATACAGTGCTTTGCGTCTCGCTTCGTTTGGTGTGATGATTGGATATTTGTGTATTAGGGGAAGGAGGGATGGGTTCTCAGATTTATCCTCCTAATCTGCTCATAGAGAAATGTGACCGTTTTTGTGCTCTCTAGTCTGCAGAATACAGCACGACGTTTTTATGTGGGCGTGAATTGGTCGCTTTTAAGCACAAGAGGGCTATCCCGAAAAATTGTTTTGAGAAAATCGAAGGTAAAGTTTTTGCCCCTTGTTTTGTTTCTTTAAAAAACAAGGAGAGTTTTCTCTATAAGCAAACAAATGTACACATAAATAAAACCGAACTTCTCCTATAGGTGGGGCGATGTCCACTTTTGGTGTAGGTCGAGATTTATGGAAACCCCCCGAAATTTGGGTTAGTCCGCTTGTCCTTAAAAAGCGACCAATTTATGTATGGTATGTATTCGTATTTGTGTGTTTATAGTCTGTATTTGGTGGTGATAGTGGGTTTTTTTTTTGGGGGGGGGTCGTCTTGGTGTGTGCCTGCGGGTAGCTGGAGAGCACCACTAGTAGGACCTATTTCTAATTTCTTTACTTTCTCTCTGTTGGTTCTGCCTGTCTGTCTTACTTTTTTCATCCCTCCTTCACCCTTCTTGTGTCGATGTGCTCCTCATTATTCAAACAAAACGGCATTCAGACCTCTTGTTCTATATTCCCTTCCCTCCCACTCTTTCCCTGTCTTTGGGTGGCTGGTGGGCGCCACTGGTAGGTCCTGCTTTTTTTTTAACGTCGTCGTCGTCATCATCATCATCATCATCATCATCATCATCATCATCATCATCATCATCATCATAAAACGTCTTGTCCTACCGTTCTGTATGTGGGTGGGTGGTTGGCGGGTGCTCTGGTGTGGTTTGCTTCTTCTTTCCTATCAATACTATCAAACATCTAGTTTTCTTATTCTCCCTTCTTCTTTTTGTGTTTGTTACTCTGTTGTAACACCTCTAATCTTCTGGCGCTCATACGGCCTTATGCAGTTGCGAGCGCCGTAAAACGTCTACTAAAACTAACTAAAAACCGTTCTGTATGTTTAAAGTGTTAGTGCTGATGTGAAGTTGCTCGTTCACGTTTCCAAGTGGTTTCTCTCCCGAGGGCGCCGACGACACCAGTAGATTATCTAATACGTAGCACCAGGACACAGATAAGAACGGCTATGATGACGCGCAGCCGACGATAGTGGTGTGGTACAGGGCCAGTGCATTCCGAGAGTACGTCGCAAACTTCCTTATTTATTACACATGTACTATATATCCTTAAAGCGTTTTTGCTGGTGATGAGTTTAAAAAAAAGTGTAACCTATCGTCTGTCTGTCTGTCTGTCTCCTTCGACTTCTTTCCAGAAAAAAGAAGCAAACAACACACACACACACACACACACACACACACACACACACACACACCAACATCAATGAACAAAAAAAGTGTTTTGTTATCATAGTTTTTGATGCCCGTAACTTTTACCCTGTTGCGGAACGTATGCCCAGAGTGTGTGGCGTGTGGTTAAAGCGCTGTAAAATGCGAACGATTTTGCTCCGTGAAATACGAAGTCGACCTCCTGCCCGACACTTGAGAGCGTTGGCCTTGCTTGGTCGATGACACCGTGGAACTAAATCGCGAATGATTCGAGGCACCGTCGGTCCTCTGCCTACAGTTTTTGTTACAAC
>NW_004797740.1:314334-320846 GCF_000002075.1 Aplysia californica
GGTGTTGTTGTGTGTACCGACCCTAAATCATGGATTAGATTTGATTGACCAGCAGTTAGATTTTTAGGTTAGATATAAGATGTGACATGCCTGGCAATTTTTGTTCTCTAATTGGCTTTCGGCCTATTGTTCTGTATAACCTCAATTCTCAGTGCTGGCAATGGTTGGCTAGTATTTCCAGTTTGACCTGTAATATGTTTTTTTTTCTCTTCTTGCAGATCCTTCAAAGGAATCAAAACCCCCAGACCATGCCTCGAATGATAGTTTACCTAGTAAGGTAAGGAAAAAAGTGTTTGCCTTCCTGCTAGGTTTTTTTTTTTGGGGGGGGGGGGTTGTTTTTGTTTTTTCTGTGTGGTTTAGATATATATATACATATACAGTAAAAATAATAGCATTTATACGAATTGGCAGAAGTGCAAGTGTTGGGATGTGGTCACAAGAGCAGAGATTCCCTAAATTACATATATTGTCCGTAGAAGTGGGAAATATTTACAGACAGTCTGGTAAATGTCTGACAATATTGTAAAGGGATGAAGTTGGATCAATGTCAATAAATATTAATATTTTACAGATTTATGTTCTGAATGTTACTGTTACTAGTCTTTTCATATGTCTAAACAAAATACAGCTTTGCCAATATAGAAAATGGTTTTTGTATGAAGCTTTTGTCGAGGAAGTACACTTTACTAAAAGTTCTTATCAGATTTCTATGGTACCTTGCTATCTTGTTCTTCATGTCTTTACATTTTACATTTGAAGGGATTTAAGCTTATCAGTAGTCCTATCTCTTTCATTTTTAGAGGTCATGTGTAAACGTGAGGTATGAGAGGTTAGGTAGTGTCAAATGTAGGGATCATCCATTGAAGAAGCCCCAGTGATTTTCTTTTTTAGGTCTCCAGTGCTTTACTTGCACACTTATTTTTGGAAATGGTTACTCAGGGTAGACACACATTCACACACATTGTTGGAGATGGTTGTACCAACACGTCGAACGATAAGGGGATAAGACTTGGGGTCAAGTTAGGAAACTGGAACTCAGTGGATAGTGAAACAATTTTTTTAATTTGTCATTGGTCAGGGTCATTTTCATTCAGTTGCGAGTGGACATGCCTGCTGTGCAGATTGCGTGCCACGCGTGCGCGCACACACTCATACACACACGCACACACACACACACACACACACACACACACACCAAAAAAAAAATAAAAAATTGTTACACTTTTAGTTTGTTTGCCGTGGGCTTTCAGTCAGAGATTTGGTTGGTGGGGTTATTCATTCCTATGATTGTAATTGGTTAATTGAAAGGAAGTACAGACAGTCCACAAATTAGTGGGTGGTTGGCGAGTGCTCTGGAGTGGTTTGCTCCTTCTCTCCTATCGAGCTTCTATCATCCTTGTCTTTTCTATGTAAAGTTCCAGTAATACCTCTTATGTTTGGCGCTTATGTCGCCTAATTTTGTTGCAAGTGTTGTTAAACAGTTACTAAAACACATGAAAATTGACCAAAGTTACATTTATATTTACTCTCTCCAGGCAACAGTGAACCTGCCAGCTTCTGGCTCATCCACGCCCTCCTCTCCTGCCCTAGCGGATGACAACTGGCCGGCCTTGAACGAAGTCAAAGTGTCAGAGGTAGACGTTGCGTCATTTTTGTTTTTTGTGTGTTATTATTATTATTATTTTTTTTGTGTTTATGTGTTCTAATGTATGGGAAGTGAGAATATTAATTCGTTTCACTACCGTCTTACATTTGCTCGCTGTAGGGCTGGCAAAAAATTCCAAATTATTACATACATTTTGCAAGTACACACTTCATTTAAGATTGTGCCCATACTCTCTATTATTGTGTATTGGCCGCATGGGCAGATAACATGCAAGTAGACTCGCGAGCCAAAATTTTAGTGCGATGTAAAACCTGTTCATTGGATATGCTGCACCAATTCTTTTATGTATCTTTGAATACCAGACTGAAATAACTGCTTGCTTCTCTTTCGCACAGAACCAGGCAATGAAGAGCAAGACCCCTCGTTCCCCAAAAGCGAAGGGAAGCTCTTCTGTTGGTGCGCCAGCCAGTGCGGGTGGCGCGTCTACTGCGGCCAGCACAGCTCCAGCCAACATGGCCAATGGTGTGGACCAGAAACTTGCCCTTGATGGGGATGCTGTAAGGGCCGCGGAAAGTGCAGATGTTCAGGTAAAGAGCGGTTTGTTCTTGTGATTATTTTTTTTTCTTCAAATAAAAGTACAATTTTTTTAAGGCAATCGAATTCAAGTTCAACCTGTCTGTAGGCTTTGTGGTACTGCTAGTTAGATGGTTTCCCTTTCAAAGCAGCTTGGCAGCGAACTGCTTCCCAAATAGTTTTAATATAGTGTAAAGCGCATAGAGCCTGCTGTTGAGCGGGGATATGCGCTATAAAAATGCTATCGATTATTATCCCAAGTACAAGGCTCATTGTGTGCATATGAGATAGACTAAAACATTAATTTACTTGTTTGTTTTTGTGTTATTATGGTCCTAAATCTCCTTTAGTACGAAATTTGAGAACACTTCAGACTACTGCATCCTGTGGTGCAAATTCAGAATTGAATTGAAGCAGTCTCAGTGAGACTATCTGTTCTTTTGGTGGGAAAGTTTGCCATTTTCCTGATGAATTGGGGGGCTGATTTACTGCTGGTATGGTGGTGTCCATTTGAGTGGATCCTAAAATGTAATAATGTTTTCCTTGAGCATTGGGCATTTGGTTGGTGGGTTCTTTTGATGTGTACCTTTCTCTTTAGTGTTCAGTGTTAAGTCACTTTCAACACTTTCAGGCATGGCTATTGTATTTTGCAGGTTGCTGCTGCTCAGTCTCAGGCTGATTCAGGAGGAGACGACTCCTCAAAGGAAAATAAAGAAAACACAGCCAATGGGGATGAGTCCAATAATGCTGTCAAAAGCAAGAAAGGTTTGTTTTTTATTTTATTTTATTATTGGGGGGGGGGGGGGGTTGTTGATGTGTGCTGTACGTTGTGCATCAGGGTTTTTTAAATATTCAAATACGGTTGCATCAGTTCTGGGGGTGGTGGGTGTAATGTTTCCGTGAAATTTTTTCTTCTTCTTTAGATTAAGAAATGTATTATTTATGTGGTTTGATAGCGAGATTTTAACTGTAATTTAAAAAAAAAATCCCCTCTTTCACTTCTTAGTAATGAATGAAGTCTTGGATTGATTTGGGAACAAATAGATTTATTTTTGATAAAGTAGTAGTGTACCAAAAAATTTTTTTGTCATGACATTTTACAATTTTGTTAAGAGTCAAATGTCTCTTCCAAATGGGTTTTAAGTCCACTGGGTGTCTGATTGGATAAACTCAATGTTTACCGTGTTTATTGTTGCAGCAGAAGGATTTTAATCTTGACTCTTCAACTTACTGTCAGTGAAAGAGCAAAACTTCAACAGCCACTGGCAGTTTACGAGCCATGGCTACATATTTTTTTTATGTTTCATGAGGGTAAAAGCTTATCTGAGTATGTATTTTAGGGGTCTTTCATTTTTTTTTAAAGCACCCAGCTTTATGAGAAAAAAAATTGGGGAGGAGGAAGGGGCTCTCCGCTCTGTTCGTTCTGTTTCATTTGTTGTTTCAAATTTCAGGAGCAAAACCAAAATGGCAAAGGATGGAGATCGATCATCCCAAGCCAGACCGTCGCAACAGACGAAGCAGAAGTCAAGGTCGGAGGTTTTCCCCCAACCGACGGGATGGGAGGAGAGCCGGAGAGCGTGTGAATCGCCCTGATAGCCGCAGAGCTGACGGTACGGTTTGGCTAAATCTTGGCGGCTTTCTCAGTCGTCCAGTTGTCTTTTCAAGAAGAGTTACTCTTTAATTTTCCGGAATTTTTATCTCTAGCGAAAATATGTTTGAATATATACTTCTATGAGAGATTTTTATTTTTATTCGAGGTTGTAGTGTAGTTCAAATGGGTTTTTGTTTCAGCTTACAAAACTTAATTTGCATTTTTCTTGTCATTTGGATATGCTAAGAAACTCAAAAGCACAATGTTTTCTGTTGCCATGTGAACATTTTGATCATATCTTGTTTTTATTTTAGTGAGTAGGGTATTTTTTCAAATTTTTGTACATGAAAAAGACTGCAGGCAGTAGTTAAATGGTCAGTCTGATCTTGCTGTAAAAGAATTCCTTTTTGTGTGTTTTATGTTTTACATTCTGGTTTTCCTTTCTTTGCACAGCTGGTCCCGACTCACAGAACTGGCGAGACAACATGATTGGTCAAAACCCTGCTGTGACCTCATCTGCCTCTACCCCCATCAGCCCAACAGACGCGTCCCGCACCAGCATGAGCCAGCCTGGTGCCAGCTTCCAGGCAGGAGGACGGGGAGGTCGGGGTCGCGGAGGCACACGTGGTGTGGGCCGTGGAGCCCGAGGTGGTGGACGCGGGCGAGGCATTGGAAGAGACGCCATGTCACCCTCGTTTCAAAGTAAGTGCTGTGCTATGTTTATCTGGTTGTCTATAAGGAAATATAGTTTATTTCAGTTTCAGAAGTCCAAAAGTCCATACAGGTTATCTGATTTAAAGATTCTCACATTCTTTTTAAAAATTCTTCTTGGTGCAGTTTTTATACTGTCTGAACTGGAAAGGATTGGTACTTTTAAAAAAAGCAACATGTTTTTTTTTTTTGGTTTTGGGAATGCTGCATATGGAATGAAAAAATGTTTTTGTCTCAGTGCATCTTCTTTTGATAACCTCTTGAATAATCAACAGCTTTTGTTTTTAGTTTTTAGTTCAGCATTCTCTTTGTTCTCAGTATGTCTAGAGATGTCCAAGAGAAGTAGAGGGTTTTGGTGCTGAATTAGAGATCCCCCATTCCATGCACCCACCCTCACACACAAAAATATATATCCTGCTTTTAGCTAGACATTGTGTCAAGACTTGCCCACTATTTTCTTAAAGATGCCTTAAGGCGACAACACTTGCTGCCATTGTTCTGATAAGCTTTGTGTGGTGGGAATGACTGAGAAAAGATTATTGAAAAGATTGCCGGTCATTTTTTGTCCAAACAGAATCAAACTTAACGAACACGATTGCCAACTTCTTGTCAAAGCTTCCGCCCCTGAAGACCCCAGTTCCTCCCAGAATCCCTGCCAATCCCATGTACTTGTGCCCCAAACTGTCCCCCTCACAACCCCCCTCCTCCCCTGCCCTGAGAAAGGAAAGAGCCGACCCTTTCATAGGTTTGCATCTGCCATTCTTGCTTGAGTTGGTGCTTTTTTTTCTTTTTTTTTCCTTTTCTTTTTATTGCCAAATTGTTTTTGTTGCAAAGTTCAGAAGCAATCACATTGATTGCTGAGAGACCGAGAAACCAACCCTCCCCTGAATTCTTCTATTTTGGCTGTTTTGCTTTCTCCACTTTTTGTTTTGGTGGAAGGCCTGTTGGGCAAATTGAGAATAATTTATAATTATTTATCACTGTTGCTGGTTCTTTTCCTTTAAAAATTCCACTTCCTTTATTAGCCGTTTTTGGTAATACATGCATGGCATTTGATTTGCAAGTGTTCATGCTTGTAAATAAACTGTGCATTCCTTTGGATAAGTAGAATTTATACCAGCAGGTTGAAAATATACAGAACTCTTTCATTTCAACTTTTTTGACGAGTTACGAGAGGTTTGTCTTTGGCGAATCATCAGTATTGAATTATCAAAATTTTCTGACCTTTAGGTCTGAATGGAAGTACCTGGTGGGATCAATGCAAACCGAACTTTGATAATTGATATAAGTTCTAAAACTTCTCTTTCTGATTTTAATTTGATGAGTCCAAACTGTTTTAAAGCCAACATACAATTTTTTTTCAAGAGAATTTGACTATAATATTATTATATGTCTCCTGTGAATTCTTCTCTTTATGCTGAATTTTTTACTTGTGCTTGCTGTGCAATGAGAGATTTTTCCTTCGTATAAATGAGATTTGCACAAATAAGCTCCTATAAGAGAGCATGAAGTGACTGCGCTACACCTTAGGACTTCAAAGTTGTTTTCGGATTCTTTACCTTTTTTTTCTTTCTGCCCCTACACCATAAATTGTGTTAAGGCATCAAATGCTGCTGTAGAAATTTTAGGGAAGCCATGTGTGGTTGGTCCTCTGTCTTCTCTTTCTGTTTTTTTAGGTTATATCCTTTTGCTATTTTTTCAAAATGACATCACCCATAGTTTAGATACTGGTGTCTGATAGAAGTAAGCAGTATTGAAAGTGGAAGGGAGATGAACTATGTATCTGCCTTGATGGTTATGCTGTGCACAAGAGTGTTAAAGTGATTGCGTGTGGAGATTGCTCATACTGACTGGCCATCCTCTCCCTCTTGTTTTGTTGTGCTACTACAGCACTCTTTGCCTTCACACCCAACCCATTTCTACCCTTTTAACAGCTCCCACCACTTGGAGTCCTGATCAAGCCTTCCCTACCATTCCCACAGACCCGGAGACGATACAAGGTGGACGTGTGCTTTTTTTCTTCCCCCCCCC
>NW_004797740.1:320946-364959 GCF_000002075.1 Aplysia californica
CCCCCCCCCTTCTCGAACTTTAGTCCCTTCCCCTCAGCTCTAAGGCCCAAATATTTTCTTCTTCTCTCTGTCGTTTATCTTTTCTGATCAGGTTCAATGTTATTGCAAAGTCATTTTAAGAAAAAAAATTAAACGTGAAGTGGGCAGAAGAAAAATACTGGGGATGGGTAGGCACTTTGTGGTAATCTTTTTTCTACTTTTTTCTGTGTTGCTCTTATATTATCTCATCCTAATGAAATGTGTCCTTTTCTTCATTCTTCTTTGGAAGTTTTAAGCAACTGGATAAAGTTATTGGATTTTACAATAATTCAGTTTCTTTAAATTATATTGGGTGCAGTGCTGTTTTGCAGCAGGGCTGTTGGAATTGGGGGGGGGGGGGCACCCTGTAGTGATAAATGTATGATAATGGGGGCACATGAATTGGCAGGCAGTGTTAACAGAAATCAAAGACATATTTATATTTTTCAGTCAAGTGCCTATTGATAGTCCATAGCTAAGTACAGTTAAACCAACCACTGTCGAGGAAAGATAGTGGTCATTTGGAAAGATGTTAGAGCAGGTTCAATTGTACTTCTATGTTTAAGTTACTTTCTGTTTTACTTTAGTAATTTTTTGGGGGGTTGATTTATTTACTTTATCAAGAAACCTTTCTTTTGCATCTTGAGCTTGGTTTGGCATTTGTAAAGGGTTGCTGCTGTCTTTGGTAGAGGTTTGCTTTTAGCTTGAAATAAAGTTATATGGATGTATTTTGGTGTGTTTCATTTGTAATTAGAATGAAGAATCCAAACATTATCTCAGATTTGGTGTTAAAGGTTGAAGGCTTGTAAATTGAGAAACAAGTAGAGAGAAAGCAGTTACTAGTATTCTTTTTGGGAAATGACAGGAAAACTTTCTTCTTGACCTTGTATGGACTTTTTATGGAATTATACGATAACAGTATCACCATATTTTTATTTTTTTCCACCTCCACTCTCTTTGCCTGTCATTTCTTGGTTTAATTTCTTTTCTCTTTCTCGCAGCTGCACCTTGGAGCTCCGGGTTCAACACTATCCAAAATTTACCCCGTGTCCCTCCCATAAATCCTCCAGGTTATTATGGCTGTTGTACCTTTTTACCATCTGCTTTCCTTTGTGTGCATGACCAGGAGAGCTTGAATACCCAGTTTTACTTACTGGACAGCTTGATATGTCTGGTTTATGATCAGTCTGAGTGACGGGACAATAAACATTAACTCTTATGATTACATGCTGTGTCTAAAAGAATAAAAAAATTGAATTATTTGTAGTACTAAGTGTAAGGCGAAACAGTTTAAAGTTCACTTCCAGAATTAGTTTTGGCCTTGTTGTACTCGATATATTATTGAACCTGTCATTTATGTCTGAATTATCTGTGAAAGAAAGGGGTCACTTGTCTGTGAAAGGACTAAGTTGTCTGAAGCTGTTGCACTTCTCTGGGTATTCGAAGCTCAAAATTGTCGTTGTTTTTCATTCAGCTTAACATTGTTGGAAATGAGTTCCCATACCTGTTACAGGACAGGTTCCTTGTACTCAGTCTGTCGACTGTGACATAGGAAATACTGCTGTTGTAAGTGAAAGACAGATTCTCTCCACTGGACCCTCTCCCCTCCAAATTTCAGAAATAGGTTGGATGTTTTATCCAACCCTTTCATCAGCACAGCAGTTAATTATTGTTACAGCTTTTTAGTCACTGTGTAGTAGTGGCTCTGTTCACATTGTTTTTCCCCTGGTCAAATTTTTTTTCTTTTTCACTCAAGACCCTGTTTTAACCATTGTTTGTATGTTTTGTATATAAAAAAAGAAGGAAAATAAAGAATGAACAAGGCTGACTATATTTATTACTTTGATACCATCACAAAAGATGAATGTTCACCTCCAACTGCTGCCTTGTGTGTGAAGTTTTGTTTTTTCCCCCTTAAAAGCAAATTTTTGAGTAGTACACTCTTCTCATGGGATCCCATTTTGTACTAACAAATTATGTGGAAGCAAAGAATACCCTCTACGTTTCCTTTCAGTGGTGATTGGGGGGTGCTGCTTTTCAGGAGCTTTCCAGAATACTAGAATTCTTGCACTTTCACTTTTCAGACGTCTCACAGGGAATTTTGAGTAGTTGCTTGATTTTATGATATGTGCTCTATGACAGCTTATTCCCGCTTTCTGTTTGTAGTCTTCTTATACTCAACTGGGGGGAACAAATGCCATAGGTCTGGAAATGTTTTTGCTGTGAGTTATTTGCAGCCCTTATGAGTTTTTGGTGTATTATAGTGACTAGTAGATGTGCGACTCTTAAACTCATTTGTGTTCTAGATTTATCCATACAGGTCCCCTTTCCTCCTCTTCCTTCCTTACTCCCTCCCCCCTATCCTTCTCCAAGGTGTAGTTGTTCAATTATGATTGCACTAATACATGCATGATCACCATGTGTTGACAGGGCTGTTGATGACTCTGTTTGTTGGGGAAATGTTGAGGGTTCAAGAAATTAAATGGTGTTGCATAGTTTTTAAGGGCGAAGAAAGGAACAATTTAGGTTGAGGGATTGGAGTCAAATTTTATTTCTCTTTTTATTGTACAAAAGGGGAAGAGGGAAAGACTTACGTTTAAACTGTCCCCCCCCTCTCCCCATAAACAGGATTTGTATGTCACTGTGTTGAAATCATTTTCTCAGTTATTTTACCTCTTGACACCACTAGACCGCCACATCCTTGTATCACAAATGTCTCGACTTCCAATCAAGATAAATAAATATTTTTAAAATCAAGACAAGACGAATGAGCAAATTTAAGATGATTACTTCTGGCTTTATATCCCCAAACAATGAGGAGAGCCTGAAAACAGAAAACATCGTGTTGAAACACATTTTTTTTCAGGGAGAAAAGTAGCTTTGTTTTCTGCTTGTTTTTATATTTTCTTTAGCTGTGTCAAGAGGGTGGGAGGTTGTGTTGTTACTAACTTTGTATTTTCCACATTAATCCCTTCCCAAGAAGTCTTTGTCATACATGTCATCGTTGTCTTAACACAAATGCCTAAACCTTTTTGAGGGATGTCTCCAGTAACTTTTCACAAGTCAAGGAATGATAATTGATATATACACAAACACTGAAACAACTGCTTCATCAAAAATGCCAATAATTTGATTTGTTTACTTTGCTTTAATTGCAACTGAAGCAGTAGGGATCACTTCTTTGATTTTATCCACACAAAAAGAATAGCCTGGGCACTTGGGTTATGATAAGATATGTATGAAACTGTTGTCACTCAGAAAGTGTAGTTCTGGAATGGCTGAACTATGTGTACTAATATGTCTTGCCTGTATAAAGCATGGTCTTTTGGACCCTGGCTGATGTTGATGCTAATGATGTTCCAACGCACTGCATGATTATATAACCTCCTGTCTACCCCCTACCAACTTGATAATTGAAGTGCAGTTCCTTTTGTGTTTACTTTAGTTTATTATATCATGTGTTTAAGAATTTAACCCCCCCCCCCCGATTCTAGTCACTAGTCACAGAAGTTAGACTGTTTAGTTCTCGTAGCATTTAGTAAGATCTAAAGTTTTGGAAGAGAGGGGAAAGGTCTGATGACTCTTCTGAAGCACAAATATGGTTTACAGTTTGTCTTATATTTGGGCAGAATCAGCAAAGCTGCAGAATTACCTCTAAATCCAGTTTTGAAGAAGAAATTGACTGTAGTTACAAAATGCGCATGACTTGAGAAAAGGTGAAAATATTTTGGACCTTTGGGGCAAATAACAGTATTTATGAATGTAGCCAAGAACTATATATATGTTTTTTAAATTGTCATATAATTTTTCTTTCATTTTGGTTGTTCTCTTCATTCAACAGTGATGCTGGGCGTTGACCCTAACTTGTACCTTCAGGACGCTCTGCTCAACCTGTTGGGCCAGACTTCCATGTTCTATGAGAGCGCCACCAACACCTACCCCCCAGAGACACTGCGCCATCAAATGTGAGTTCCCGTTGTCTCATTTGTTTCTTTCCTTTAGTTAAACTTTCTGCACTTTCATCCTTTCTTTTTCACACCTTCTTTTCTTCCTCTTGTTTGTGTGTAGATTCAATATGATTCTTCTTCTCGTATCCCACTTGAAAATGTAAAGTCCCGTGGACAATAATATGAATTAACTCATTTTTTAGCAATTTTTTTTGTGAACACCGTAAGAGGTCTGTTTGCAAAATTTCATTGCTATATTTGGTTTCCCATGTTTTCATCCTAATTATGTACCTTTTTTTCTACAGAGAGTACTATTTTAGCGAAGACAATCTTGTGAAAGATCTCTTCCTTCGAAAGAAGATGGACACAGACGGCTGGGTCAGACTTGAACTTTTGCGAAGCTTCAATAAAGTCAAGGAACTGAAAGCAGATCAGAAGAGCCTAATACAGGTCAGCTTTCAGCCCTTCATCCCATTTGTTGGTAGTTGGCGGGGGCTCTGGTGTGGTTTGCTCCTTATCAAACATGTCGTCTTTATCTCTCCTTTAATTTGTGTTAGTTACTCTCTTGTAACACCTGTGACCTTTGGGACTTAAATGACCTAATTGGGTTGCAAATGCTGTAAACTCTTTTGAAAACTTAAATGTCCAACATCCCCCCCCCCAGCTGCTGAGAACCTAGAAAACATGTATTTTATGTCGTGTCTGGACCGAAGGGTACTATCAGTGAGTGAAATTTTATTTTTCATCCCTTTTTATAGTTTTTCAAGTTAATTCGGTGGCTTATAGTGTCCAAGACGGGTTTACTCTTGTGACTTTAAACATGTGTAATCATCTAGGCCCTCCTGTTTATTCAGTTTATACCAAACTATTCTCAGCATTGTGGTGTCCCGTCAGATTTTTATGTTCCTTTCCTCATTTGGCAAATTCTTATGTTGTTGTTTTTTTTGTTGTTGTTTGTTTTGTATTAAAGTGAAATTGTGTTAATGTAAGTGAAAGTGATACATGAGTCAATGGTGTTGTAACCTTCTGCTCACTGGTGCTTTAAAACTGATCTTTGATCCCCCCCCCTCTTTCCAGTGCATCAAGGCTTCCGACAAGCTCCAGTTGTCTGACAATGAGGAGTATGTTCGCACTCTCAACTCCCCGGAGTTGTGGCCCATCAAAGATGACTTCAGCGGAAGTATGCCCCCACCACCTGCTGTCCAGCGAGTGGCTGCCATGTCCACCCTTCACTCGGATGCCCCCGAATTTGTCCCAGGCCAACCCTTTCAGCTGAGAAGCCTTGCCAGCGATGCTCCTGAATTTGTTCCCCGATCCCAGCAGGGTAAGAGATATGGAATTAAATGTGTGTGTGTGTAAGCAAGCGACCCGAGACCCTTGCCAAAGATTTCCAGAATCTTGGAAGTTTGACTGCTTGATTGTCAAAATGACATAAGACAGGATCTACTGGAGTTTGACCATCACTTTTCTTATCTACTCTGCCAAAAGAAGCTTATGGAAACCTCATGTGCCCACTTTTCGTTTGTTTAAAATTTATTGCTCAAAGCAGTTTTGTTATTTTGATTAAAGCAGCCTACAGCGCCTTGACTATATTCATGTGTATGGTTGGAAGGTGCTCTTGGTAGGTCCTACTTCTTTTTGTACCTGTTGTTACTATTTTGAAAATCTAAATTGTATCAGGGAGGGCACAGAGCACATATAATAAAAACAAAACAAAACGAAACCAACTCTTACAAGCACTAAATGACCGTTGTTGGATAATCCCAGTATTATAGATATTAGATATTGATTTGAAAAGAAAATGCCCCTTTTCCTCGTTTTGCCAAGAGTCACGTTTCATTTTCAGCCAATAGTTGTAGATACACACCCACCAATTCAACATGTATTGTTAAAAATGCATTCTGTATTACTATAGCAACCTTTATTCCATTTTAATTTTTTTGACTAAGAAAATGTAATACAGTCAAACCTGCCCTGACGGCCACCTCTCTAAGACGGCCACCTGTACAAACGGCCACTTTCCATTTCCCCCCTTGCGTTTTTTCTATATAATTTAACTGTGTAAAATAGGCACCTGTCCAACGCGGCCGCGGCCACCATATTTTAACACACAATCCCTATCACACTAAGCAATAACACCTGTCTTAGACGGCCACCTTAGTGACTCCGTTACGTTTTGTCATAAATTGTGCATTGGCCCCTGGCGTTATGGGCGAGCCGTCATAATTCAATCACCTGTTGTTGTTACGTAGTCCCTCCAACCGATCATGTTGCGTAGGCCCCTTCGACTGTTGACCAATAGCTACCCATTTTCAGCTGCTGGTGAGGTAAGTGTGTGATCCCTCATAACCCATAAGCCCCGCCCAGAACTCATACACAAATCGTAAGTGAGATGAGTGGTCACTGTTTGCCCAGTCAGTAACAAAGTAACAATGGACGTCAACATGAACTTGTGACAGAAGGGTCGCTTGTTTTCCGAGTGGTGGCGACCCATGGGTTTGTTTTAACTCTTCATGTCCAGTGAACAGGTGGCAGCGGCTCGGCGCAAAGTGGGTTTGGCCGGCGAGCCGCTGACATCGGCTCACTACACTAGCCTTCATTAAATACACGCGAAACTAATATTTCACGACATCAACCGAAATTATGGTCGCAAATGCCGAAAGAAGGTCTTTTTCTGTTTGTACTTTCATTTTGTAGTGTTTGTGCGGGCGCGTTTGCTAGATTTGATGGCTTGTTTCCAAACAGCTGATTTTTTGTGTATAATTTGTTTGTGTTGGTTAGGGAGATTATAATGGCTGGAGATTGCTCCTGAAATAATTATAGTGACAGTTTTCTTGTTTGGATTATACTGAGACAAAGTTTTCATTCCATTTGGATATTATGTCTAGATCTAGATGTTGGATCTTGTTGAGGCTCTATTCAAGTTAGTTCATCGTAATATGTAGGCCTATGTCTATGTGAATGTGGCTTTTATATGTGGTTATTGTACACCTCATCTTACACCTGGAAACTTCAAATAATTACTCAAAATTACTTTGAAAATGTGCATAAAGACACAGTTTTCATATTTAGGTATATTCAAACAAAACTATAAATGTAAGCCTTTATGATTTATTGCATAACAAAGTGTGTATATATGGAAATCTAGATCTAGATCTAGCTGTGTTTACACTTTTTATGCCGAATGTGGGTTCTGATACATTTTATTATTTTGGTGTATTTCAAAAGAATGGGCTTCAAAGAAGCTACAGCCACCATAGATGTAATCCTAGAATGTATGTCAACATTTTTGCTTCTTTTACTTTGGCTCTATGTTCAAGTTTTATAAAGTTACACCCATATTTGTGTGAACAGTGTTATGTAATATTACATTTTTTTTTGCTAATGGCCATTTACTTTGATAGTCTATTATTCTTCTTCATAGAAGGCATCTAAAATGAACACCAATAAATGCAACTTTCATTTCTGAACACAAACATACCAAAAGTTTCGATGTGGGCCTAGTAGATTGAAAGTTATATAGACTTTTGTAACCCACTCTACTGCTGTATAGGATCAGTCCCCGGGAGGCTTCTGTCAGAACGAAAATACTCTACTAACATGAAGAGTTAACATGACACTCGGTCTTCGTCGTCTGATACATTTCGTTTTATTGTCACCCTTGCGCAAAATCAGCAACAAAATAAAAATTACAAACAAAATACAAACCAACAACAACAACAAAACAACTTAATGCGTCTACTTTCGATTGGGACCTCAGATGGGAATGGTTTGTTTTCTCCATCTTGATCAGTCCTGCCTAAGACTGTATTAGTAACTACGTGCCTTAAGTATTTGAAAAGATGATAAGAGCATGTTTTATCAAAAGTGTTGTGGTCCTTGATTTGGTCTTCATCTTGGTTTGTGGGTTTCTTTCCTCTTCAGATTTCAAGTCCGGCTCACAGACAGAAGACTCTCATTGGTCGACATCACGAAATGATGAGGAGGAAGATAATCGCCTTTGTGACGCAACAAGCAATCTTACAACAATTCCTCCCATCCTGTCGTCAAGGTTAGACAATTTTTTGTCTGACCAGCGCAGGCGTGAAGAGGCCGCCGCGTTCCCAATCTCTGGAGTGGGAGCTCCAGGAACATCCCCCTTTGAGTCCTACTCCCCCCTGTCTAACTCAAATGAACCAAATTGCCATGTGTCAGGGAGCACAGAAGCTTCTGTATGTGTCCCCCCAATAACAAATACCCCTAGGTTAAACTTTCAGGCTTCTCCGTTCGTTCCCAATGAGTTTGCCCAGTTTCAGTGGAATGGATTTGAGCAATACCTCTCTGATTCAAATTCAGCGCAGTGGAGCCTGAACTCGCCACAATTCAGTGCAGTCGAGCATAGCTTACTGCATTCTGCTCATTTCAGCTCTGACCAGTCAGAGTTGGATGTTGGTGGGTTGAACCCTTGGGCAGCCCCTCATGTGTTGTTTGAAGCTGCCCCTTCGTTGAGTGACCATTTGCCACCTCAATTTGAAGTGAGTATGGTTGGGTTAAATCCTGGTGCACAGCCGTTTGTCTCGCGTGCCCCCCCTCATTCTGTGGGGTCTCCACAACTGGTTGTGTCAAGTTCACGCTCTGAAAGAAGCAGGTTTTCTTTTGCTAACCCTGTAGAGAATGGCGACGGTTTGGTTGAGCTTTCACAGCCAGAATCGACTTTAAATTCCTCAGGACAGAGACAGTTTGAGAATGGCACTTGTTCAGAGGAACCTGCACAACCCTCTGATTCAGACCTTGAAGGAAAAAAATCTGAAGATACGATATCAGAGAATGATTCTCATTCAGTTGAGCCTTCTCCAATGGTTTCAATGAGTCTGAACACTGAACAGGAATCGTTTGAGAACATAGAAAATGGCAGTTGTTTAGCTGAGTCTTCGCAGTCAGTTTTGTAAAGACTCCTCTGGGCTGGGATCTTTTGTTGATTTGAGAATAATCTTTGTCTGGTTATCCCCTATCACAACTGGTTCTATTGTATTGACACTAAGCACACGTCTTTGGTCAACTTTTGTGGAATGGTCCTTGTCTGATTGAGCCTTCACGCCCAGTTTTGTTAGAATAACTGAGCAAAGATTTTTTTTTTTTAATCCATTGCAGAATGGACGTTGAATGAGATTTTTCTAGCTGTTTCTTTCATTTTAGATCAAGCTAAGATAGTTTGTTGTTTACATGGTGGGTGGTTGGTGGGCGGTCTGGTGTTGTTTGCTCCTTCTTTTCTATCAAACATATATAATTCTTTTCTTTGTGTATTACTATCGAGTAATGCCTCAAATCTTCAGTGCGTATACGACCTTGTCAGTACGTTTATGGCCTATTTGTGCTGGAAGTGCCATAAAGCTTACTAAAGTTGAAATAAAAGTTTAAAAACCCCACTAAACTTGTTGACCGTGTGTAGAAAGAATACCCCTTTTATGGTTGAGCCATTACGACCAGCTTTATTGTTTAAGATCCCTCTGAAACTTTTAGGTTGTCCTTTAACAGACCACTCTTGTCTGGTTGTGCCTTCCCAACCTGTTCTGTTGTCTGGAACGTCTATATTCCTAACCTTTATACTTGTTTTTTTTTTCGTCCCAGAAAGTTTCAAATGTTTTTTTGTGTTCAGATTGAAAAGAAACGATTGTAATTGAAGGGGCAGTAGTTTTGAAGTTAGTGAAAGTGAGGTTTTTAAAAAAATGGTTAATCTTAAAGTCAAAAACCAATTTTATCGTGCATCACAGATGATGGTGAAATTCCTTTTTGAAACACTTTAAACACTTTTATAGGGTTTCAATGAATTTTAAATAGTATGAATAATTGTGCTTGTCATTAGGGTAAGACAGTTTTAAGATAAGGTCACTGCTGCTCCGTAGTTGTTGCCACATGTTTAGCCTTGATTGTTCATCCATTTCAGTGCGCCTCAATTGTCATTGGAAGAATGGCAAACGGTGCATCATCGGGCTAAAAAGAAAGCTGCTCAAAAGGAGAAGTTGGATAAGGTGAGATAGTGCTTGTTGTGGTTGCACTGCTCCCTCAGGGGCGGTTGTTTGCCCAGCTTGTAGCTAGCTTGCCCTTTTGCATGGCTTCTCTCTGCTTTCGCTAATACTCTCTTGAATATAATTTCTTTAAAATTGTTGATGACCTCTTTTGCTTTGAAGATAACGGGAAGAGTTCATTTAGCTTTGTTTATTCTGGAGATAACATGAACTTATTTGGAAGATAGGTGAAATACTTATTTGTTTTGAAGAAGAATACTTGCTGTTCTTGAAGATTATTTGAGCTCAGTCTTCTTCAAGATTACAGAGCATGCTGATTTGTCAGGAAGATAGTATAGTATGGACTAATTTCCCTGGAAGACGGGGTGAAAGAGCTCATTGACGAAAAATAACATGGACTCTTTTATCTTTAAGATTCATTGTGACTCATTTATCTTAACTCTTTCATGTCGGTGTCAATTCCACTTGTTTGCCTGGCAAATTTTTGTCTGGCCCACGCCTATTTCAGGTTCTCATTTTTTGTTCATTTTGTCAAATGTGGTCGTATGATTAGTTTGTCTTTGGGAATGGCATATTTACTTTTTTGTTCCTCTGATCGTTTTTTCAGTAAAGTCCACACAGAAATGTGTTCTTAAATGGACATTGGTGTTGAGCCACAAACCAAAAATTCGTTAGAAATTGCCGAAATGGCGGGAAAATGCAGATATCTTCAATTTCAGTATTTTGACAAGTGCCTGATTTCACCATGATGCCTCCTCTATACATTTATTAAGACTGAGGATTATGAAAAAGTGAATAAAACTGATAAATGCTGATCGGAAATGTACTCGAAAAAGTGAGGCGTGAAACAAATGATATGCATATTGCCAATACTTTGAGATTGGCATTGTTGCAGTAATTCATATTGGTTATACATAGTGCTTTGGCATGGAATGAGTTGAGTTATGTGAAGAACTTGTTCATTTTGAAGATAACGTGGGGGGGGGCTTTTTTTTGGTTTCTTGTTTTTTTATTTGTCGGCATGCACTCTTCATCTATCTTGAAGATTCTCATACTGACCTCACTTATCTTGAAGATAAAGATAAGATCTTATTTCTCTTTTTTATTGCACGTTTTGTTTGTTCTATATTTTGTCATTTGTAAAATGTTTGGATAAAGTAAAGATCTTTTGAAGATGAGATAAAGATCATATTTCTCTTCTTTATCGCTCTTTAAAAAAAAAAAGTGTCACGATGCAGTGGAATCAAGCGCTCGTGAATTTTTGGACCTTTGGAGTTATCGGTATCATGTGAAAGCTGATTTATTTGCCTTGCTTCCAATTAAATAAATATCCATTTATCTTGAATAAAACTCAAGCTGCGATTGAAGAAAGTGAGGTCGCCTGGTTTCAGTAGTGAAATTAGAGAGAAAATGGCTGCCAAAGGTTGATAACTCCAATACCTTGGCTAAAGAGTCTTTGAAAACTGAAAAATGACATATTTTGTGCCTTTAATCAATGTCTTTCAATATAATTCACCGGGAAATGTATTTTAATATGGTCATGAAAGAGATTCAGCCAAAAAATAAAAATATGATCAAAATGTGAAAACTTGCGGAAAAATGCAGGTGTCTCCAATTTTTTTATTTTGATGAGCGCCTAATTTCACCACACTGCCTCACATATGTTGTGTTATTAGCAAAATGTTTGTATAGTGTTACAGTGACATGAGTGTTAACATGGTTTAACATTACTTTTCGTGATTATTGCTTTCATGGTTATTGTGCCTTGCCCCTTGCTTATAGCAGCTGTGGTTTTTTGTTTTTTTTAAAATGTGGAATGTGATCTGTATGTTTTCACTCTACATTTGTCCATTTTGGTCTGCATGGTTTGTGTAAAGGAAGCCAGCATCTATATTGTAATGGTTAGGCATTTGCCATCACAATAAATAATTTGGATTCCCGTCTGGAGAAGTATCCCTGTATTCTAGGATTGTAAGGATGTTCTATCTTACTGGGCTTTGGTTGGCTCTCATAGGCTCTGTCGATGGGGGCATAAAGCTTACAATTTACAATGAAGTTTGATAGATGTGTTTGCTGCATGCGTAAGTGTGAAATAGTGGATGTGGTCTGCCACTGTCAGATTCTTTGTCTCAAAGATGAGCAACAGTGTCAATGGTTATGACCTGAGGTCCTCTCCATTCACAAACCTCAAACAAGAACTCACATACCAATTCGAGGTATATTCAATGGCGGTACATGATGCTTTCTTTTTTATGTTTATGTAATTATACACCCGCGGCACCCAAAAGGGTATAAGTGGCGGATAAAAGTATGTAATTTTACCCCTGAAGCTATAGAATTGACTTGAAATGCTTTAAAATTCAATTGGATAGTAGAAAGAAGTTTCAGGATATTTTTTGTGATGTCTCTAGCAAGATAAACGTCGTTGGAGTTATCTGCTTTTTAAATGACACACTGGAAATGCTGAAAGGAATATTTCTAGACTTGTTATAATTTCATTTTCATGTCTTGTCTAGACCAAGAAAAGCTCTTGGGTTATAATGGTTAAAAGATTGTGCTCAGTCATTGTGCTATTTTTCTCAAGTAACTTGAGATAGGCATTCTGTCAATGGCTGTGGCAGTGATATGGTTTTCCTATAAATATTTTTGTGTTTTTAATCCACGCTTTTTAGTTTTCTGGATATTCTGCTATGTTGTTGAGTCTGCATGACTTTAATAAAGCATAACTGTAGTAAAGCCTGTTCACTTTCGTCTGTCCGCATTGAAAAAATTCTAGCTCATTTATTGACCAATGCACACATACCTTCCTTGCATGCTCTATGGGCTTTGGTACCAGTTTTGTTACATGTATGTCACTTTTAGATTTCATACCAAAAGAGGGTTCCGGCATATAGGTCCCCCCCCCCCCTGGAGAAATAGAGCTAAAGAGAGTAATTTGATTTTATCCCTTTTTAGCTGCAGACAGACCAAAGTGAACAAGCTATACTTTTGTGGTTCACAAGATGTTCAATACTGAGAAGGCATGGTGGTTATCATGTTATGTATATATGAGAGTTATCTTCAGGTTTATTGTTTTTGGGACTGTCACTTTTTGTGTGTGAATTGTGTACATTTTCACATGTATCTTGCTTTTTTTTTTGCCCATTGTGTATGCTATTGGAAAGGCATGATATTATTGTTATTCTTAGTCTATGTATGTCTATATACAGTGGATGTTTCTTAAGGCCATCTGCCGGTGAAATTTTTAAATCCATATCCCTTGACCAAATATAGCAATGAGGATATATTTATATTTGACATCAAAGAATAAATTCAAGTAATTAATTATTATAAGGACATGGTAACCAAGCAAACGCCCGCCATATAGGATAATTTAATCAAATCTCAAAAGCTATCTTCTCTCTTATTTTTCGTCTTTTGGCTTTCATTTTTAGTAAGTACAAACTACAACACCTATGTAATGAACAAATAATGCCAGATTTGTAATATTTCCATTTCGAAAATAATTATGAACTCTGGAAATATGTACTATGGACAAAGAGCAAAAAACCTCTAAATTCCCATCAAAGACACTGATTAACTTTATTTTCTTATTATTTTCAAAAAAAGGATCTATTTCAGGAAAGGTCACCCATGGGTGCACACTGTATAAAACAATAAAGCCATTCAGATAAAAAATAATAGAAAACATAATTTGAAGTCGGAAAAATAAGTATTTGAAAAGGAAAAAAAATGAAGAAAATAATTTAAAACAAGACCCAAAATTGCAAATTATTTAAAAAAACCCATTTTTACACTTCTAAACATAATTGATTGAAACGGGCGCATGAAACTTCGGGGGAAATGGATGTAGGTTTCAAAAATGAAGAAAAAAAATTTGCATGGTCAAACTGGATAAAAATGGGAAATTTTACCAGCAGACGGCCTTAAACTGGAAACTGTTACATCTGTACATCTGTTGCACAGCCTTTGGTGGGCCATAGCATGTTGTCTCTGCAAAGCTTGTTCGCATACACATTAAAAGGTGACGTGTTTTATAACGCCACTGGCTTTGGACCTTTCCTCTCTTGCTCAGAGCTCAGTGTAATACAGTACTATACCGTGTGCTAATTGACCTGTGGTGTATATTCTGTGTGACTGTTCTGCTGATTAAGCGAGCTGACAATGTGTAAGAGAGAGTACAATGTGCACACCCTGCAGCTCTTAAGTGAAGTTCCCGAAAGAGATAGCCTAGATTTAAAAAAAAAGTTTCCAAGTGAAATTTGCTGCAAGCATGACGTTCAAATTCTACACTGGGAGAGAAATAATAGAAATGGCAATGGACAACAAGTTTTCCAGCCCTCCCTGAAGAAGATGATTAAAAAAAAAAAAGCCTGGAAGACATCAAGGGGGATCATCGTTCGAGGCAATCTCTTTCAAATGAAAATAGGACTGAGTAGAATCAGGTGGTCTGGCAGATTATTTTTAAGCGATATCTTCTGTATAAAAAAATTCCTTCTTCATGAGCTGCCCAAGTGACAATGTTAAAGGAATTGTATAATAATGCCTTTTAAATACAGTCGGGCATGGATAACTCAAACATGTCAGGGTTTGAAAAATGTGTTGGACTCATTCATAATTGGGGTAAACTGATACAACGAAAAATTCATGAGATGATAGTTGGGGGTGGCAAATTGCTTGAGTTTTCTCTGTTGGTGTTATATGTACCCAACTTTAATTGTTTTCTCAGCCTAAAATTGCGTTATGACATGATTATTTATTTAGTAAGTTCTGGAAGCCATGACAAGTTATTTCGCTAACCTTTGTGTTTGTTTAAATCTAGAAAGCTGGGTACAGGGAACCCTTAGGGGCCTTAGATTGATAAAGTTTATCGGGAGTGATGCTTGTACATTTTTGCTTCTTAGGTTGAACTTTGAGTATGTTCTTAAAGTGTATGTGTCTAAACTGTTCCTCATGGAAGTGACGAATGTGGCGGCTCACTGTAGAACTCAGCTAGCATCTCATCCAAAGTGAAGGAAGTGCTGTTCCTGGAGACGTCCATCGTCTGATGTACCTCCTTTGTATTGGCATGCCATCTTTTCCAAGACAAGCCCCTGTACCTTAAGTATTATGAATGCTCTCCACCCTTCAGAAATGAAACAAAAATGATGGAAGTTGTTGTGGATGCAAACCCCATGTCCTCTGGAGATTTTTTCAACTGATTGCCTTGCCTTGGGAGACTAATAAAAGCATGACCTGTTCTTTGTTAAAATTTCATGAAGTGGGCGTGACTACCTGAGCCGGGGAGTGGAGTTCCGATAATGACAAGTGTCAGGCGATAGTTTTTGCTTCAAAGCCATGGTTGAGAAGATCGAGATGGAAAAGCCCTGTCCTGTTGATATTCTTTTGTATAAATTTTCAGCTTTTGGTGGTTTGATTTGCTCATTTTGTAAAAATGCTCATTTTCCATATTTGGTCTTGGTGAAATCATACATTATCATGCAGAGGTGCATCTTGAAATACCTTTTGATGTCTTACGTTATTGCTTTGCTGCTAAGGTGGACAATGCCTCGGACAGCTGTAATGGATTAAAGTCAATAAAAATGTCCGAAAGGGAACACAAAAATTGATTGCCTCGGTTAATTTTTTTCGTTGTTAAAATTAAAAGACTGCTTTTTCACAGGAAGATTTCTATTTGTCTGAAGAGATTTATTTTTGCTGCTCAAGCCATGCAATTTGTCTGTTGTTGGAATATGGTTGTTTCAAGATTAATCAGTTGTCCAAGGATTAAGTAAGAAGGAACAATTTTAGCATGCAGTTAACGAAAAAAGATTCCCATTGTTCATGTGCTCATATTTGTTCTATTATCTCAAATTATCTGAACTAGCTGAAATACTTTAGGAATGTTAAGAGCAGTAGCTGCATATTCTTTTTAATTCGACTGTAGATTTGACCTTTGAGGACACTTGTCTCCGGGCAAAGTGGTTTGGTTTAATGGAAAATGCCGATATGGCTGCCAAAATGATGAGTTTGGTACATGGGAACCATTATTGAAAATGTAGACTAGGAGGAGGTTATGGGTAGATTAATAGATGTATTTGTGATGGTGTAGGAAATGGGTGTGGCCATTGTGTACAGGTAGTGATGGGCAAAGTGGAAATCAGAGGAGGGAAAGCTGCTGTACCATGAAGGAAAGTGAGAACTACATTGTGCTGGAGTGAATTGCAACTGTTTCTTTGTCAACTGTATCGCATGTGATGGAGGTTTGTCATTTGTAGAGCATCGTCGTCCCTGGACTTGATAAGTCAAACTTTTCTAGGTATGTAAGCAGTTCGTTTTCAGATCTCTAATTTGCGTTTTCTTCACTTTATTCATTGAGCGCAAATGAAAATGTATGTATTACCACTAGGCTTAAGAGTTGTTAAATTGTTATAAGTACCAATATAATTTTTATTTGCCTTGATCTCGATGTTGTCAGTGTGTTCTGTGCTGCTATGGATATTTTATGTCAACTGAACAACTTTCCATTTCCATTAATGATTTCAGGACTTTCTACATATGGTGAAATTTCAGAGGGGGGAACCAGGTGTTCAATAGGTTATAACTATGTGTAGTCAGCATGAAGCATGCCAACTTGACTCTTATTTTGTTTTGATTTGCTGTAATAGACTTTTCAAAGCAATTGTGAAATACATTATAAGTCCCTGTCTACTCCCAACAGTCCTCTACAGAAAGTGTGCAAAGTCAAACATCACAGATGAGCTACATTTTTCTTTGAAATCTTTGGGGGGTGGGGGGGGGTATATCTTTCCTTTTTTGTCAGCTCTGTCACTCAGGTCGCTGGTTATGAGAATATTGAATATAAATTTTCGCGTGCATTTCCTTGCTATTTGTAAACGTTGTAATTAAATTAACCCCTTATCTTCCGAACCTCTGTGCCGGTAATTAGATGTCAGCAACTCTGACAAATTTTATTACAACAGCATATCAATTTTTGGCAATTGCCAAAAATAGTTCTCTTGTCTTACCAGTTTTTTTTAGATTAAGAACTCTGAAAATACGGTCGTGCACAGATAACACGAAAACACAAAACTTGTCCTCACAATTTGCCATTTCCTGATTGATTTCTTTCTAATTTTTTGGTGATTGGTGAATAAGAACTATGAATATGTCGAAGAAATATTTGTCAATACTTGACGTGTTTGAGTTATCCATGCCCGACTGTAGGTTCATTTGCATTTATTATTGACCAATTTAGTGATTTGTAGGTATCTTTCAGGTTTTGTACCGAAACAGGGCCCTGACATAGTGTGAAAACCCCCTCTGGAGTTACTTAGGGATATTTATGTCTGATTGTATCCTCTTCCCTGAGATTTTTGGGTCAAAAGAATTTATACATCTTATTTGTCACTTATATTATCTACTTGTGTTGAAAGAGCTGTAAAACTCTTACTAAAACTAAAACTAATTCGTAGTGTCAGGCGAAGAATGAAGCTTCTGTCTGCGTATCTTTCTTTTTCACAGTGTGAAGCGGCTGTTATCCTGTTGTGTTTCTTGAACTAGAACTGCATCTCTCTTTACTTATGCAGCACAGCTCAATCTAAATGAATTTTAATTAGATGTCTCTTCTCTGGCTATTCGTTTTAGTGAATGTGCTTATTTTTTCAATATTCAAGTAATGAATAATGCCATAACTAACCTTGTCTTTGATGTCTTTATGGATTTGGATGTCTTTTTCTGAAGTAGCTAGTGTGGCTATGACTCCTGATGATAAGTTCTACAGTGTTTATTATTGTTTCTTGTCAGTTACTGGGCTGTCTTGCTTTCCTCCAGTGCTGTTTGTATAAATGTAAAATGTAGTCTTACTTTGGTGTAGAATGAAATAACTATTGTAAGCTCCGGTACACTGCTTTTTGTCTATGCCTGTAAAACTGCGCCACTGTATCGGTATCGGTTTCTGTCATTGTCCAATGAGTTGCTCAAGAATTGTGCGACGGTAAAATTTTCTTCATGTCGTGAAAGGAAAATAATGTTCTTGTTTTTGTATGCCTGATGTTTCTGTTACTTTGACTCGATGTGCAAGCGGGAACAAATTTGAGATGTGTATGTTAAAAGCAGTGGCTACAAACACTGCATAACCCGACTGTTGATCTGGTCATAGGGGGTGGAATGTGACCTGTTGTGCCAAATTGCTCTAAATTTCTGTTTTAACCGTACAACACGGTTCATCTTGACAAAATTCTTCTTTTTCGGCTCTAACAGGAAGGAGACCGAGAAGTTGACGATCGTGAGGAGCTGGACTTCATGTTTGATGAGGAATTGGATGACCTCAATGTGGGCAGAGCCAACAACTTCACAGAATGGTCAGTCAAACTGTGGTTGTTTCCTGTCTAGGTTTGCAAAACTCTTTTGGCGCCACCTCTTTTTCTCAATTTGCCACGGCCACTTTGTGATTGCCATTGACCTTGTTGCATTTGTCTTAACCCAATGAACCCTAGGCTCCCAAGCAAAATTCGAGAAAAGCAGACATGCTATTAGTATCGTGCAAAAGCACAAAGTAATAAGATTGTTCCTACCTTCCTATTCCAATACTGGTGCTTAGTGTGCCAATCTGTTTGTCTGTCTACTTCTGGGCAGGTGCCAGGTCTAAACAGGTCACCCCCAAACCCCGAAATATTGGGGTCTCAGGGCATGGACATTTTAGCCAGCCCCCCCCCCTCCCCAGAATGGTCTCGGACCATTGCGTTAAAGTGTAATGCAATGCAATTTGTACTTCTTCTGTCTATGATTTTTGGAGGAAATCTGTTCTGCATGTTTTTAGAATGATGGTCTAAAATAATGTGGCAAAGAAATTGTTTAAAAGTATTTCATCCAAGCTGAAAATTTTGAAATTTACCCATAGATGACGGGTAGTTGGCATAATGTACTTGCTGAATGTGTTGTCCATTTTATTTTTCCAAGTAGTTCGCTTTTACTTGTGACTAACGCACAGTGTCTCAACCCATTGTGACAGGTCTGATGAGTCTGGAGACGAAATTGATGACAGCGACATCAACAAAATTCTTATTGTGATGCAAACGCCACCGGCCCTCCGCAAGCACCCAGGAGGTGATCGCACCGGTGACCACACCAAACGCTCCAAAATCACGGCCGAGCTCAGCAAAGTCATCAACGATGGCCTCTTTTATTATGAGAAGGATCTCTGGGACGATGAATTCTTGGTACGTAGTCTCAACTGTGCCACGGCATGTGTTAACTGTCATTGTCTTTCGCTGTCAGTGGCTAAAGAGATACTTTAGATACTGAACAGACCGATTATGAAAAGGTCAGAGGTAGCATGGATGGTGTCCGGCTCCTTTGTTGTGTAATATGTAATCATTAAACAAATGCACCATATCATGTTTAAAGTTCAGTTTTTTTCTGTAAGCGCTAAGAACAGACTTAGCTTGCAAGTTTGATTAAATATGTGATGTATAGAGGTTCTTGTCTGACAAGTTTCCATTTTCATTAAAGTGAGCTTTGCTGTAGCATGTCTCTCTGTTTCCAGTGACAAATGTCATGTGAACATGAGAGGACACAACATTGTGAAGACTAAACACTAAAGCAGAGAGAGAGAATACTGGACAATCAACGTCTTGCCTTTTATTTGTGTTCTCCTATCAGAATGACTTTGATTTCAAGACGGTGAACCTTATCACTAAAGAGGAGTTTGAGAAGATCACTCCATCCAAACAAGAGATGGAAGAGGAACAGGAGCAAGAGGTGCCACCCCCTCCCCCACCTCCAGCTGCAAGTAAGTCGAAATTGAAATAGTGCCATTGGTCAATGGCAGTGAGGCTGCTTTATAAAGGTTTTTGAAAATTGAATTAAATAATAAGAAAACCTGTCGTTGAGACTGATAGAGGCAGTAAAAATAATGGTTAAAACATTTCAGGTCACATATAAAAAGTCTAACCTGTTCAAGATGACCACCTATTGTTTAGGAGAAAAGTGGTTGTCTTAGGCCCCAGAAGATGCCAAGATGTACTGCACCATTTGTTATGTGGCAGTTTATACTAGTATCTACTATTGGTGGGCAGGTTCTGTACTGTAATTAAGATGATCATTGTCTTGGATCACAAGACGTAGGAAAACTTTACTTTTGGAACACTGTGCTGATGGTCAGTGAATGTTCTTGTTTGATCGACCCTTTCTGCTTCTTTTCCAAGTTGCCATTGTCCTGGCCTGTTCCTTGTGAACTGTGGCTTGCCTCAGATAGTTTGACAACAATAGACGTAAAATACTAAAGTGATATATAGGGGCTCTCATGGCCTAGAGGTTAAGGTGTTGGCTTTCTCATTCAAAGGTCCCGGGTTCGAATCCGGGTAGCGACCGGAAAATGTTCTTCTCTAAAATTGTCTCCTTTCACCTCCTTTCCTGCTCTCTAGCAATGTTCTGTTGTCTGCTTTCATTTCCACTTTCTGCCCCCACCCCCTCACCTCCTTTGCCCCCTCCTCTGGGCTCCTGACTCTTTCCGCAGCCTTTTTACTGCTACTCCTTGGCTCCTCCTTACTGCTGTCTTTCTGCCACACCCCTGATCTTCTGGTAGGAAAGATCTACACTAAGCCTTCTCGGACAAGGGCGAAAAATCTCGGAGGGCCCGTGTGCAAGTTGCGAACGTTAAAGATCCCTTGGTGGTCTAAAATCGGTAAGAGTAGGCTTTGGCCGCCACCCGGGCAAAATTCAAAATTTCCTACCAACTGAAAATATTAGGTGTGTGCAGTAAAACACTTTACAAAAACAAACAAAAAACAAAGTGATATATCAAAACGTATTTAAAGGTAGGCCCTGGGATTTTTTTTCACGATGGTGCATTCCCACTGAATACATTTTTCCCCTGTGCTTATTAAACTCCTCTCTCTCTCTCTCTCTCTCTCCCCCCTTTGAACCAGCAGGAAGTTCGACTACAGAGAGCAAGAAGGTGCCCACGCCGCCCTCCTCCCAATCTGGGCACGGGGACGTTGCCCGCTCCCTCCCAGCCTGGGTCCCCGATACGCCGGGCCGCAGGGAGCAGGGACCTCGCACACCAAGACACGACAGGAAAGAGCCACGCTTCTATCCCGTCATCAAAGACCCCGGTGCCCCGATTGACCCCCAGGTTTGTGCACTGCTGAGAAGGTTTAGTTACTCCTAGTTCTGCGCAGTATCTATGTAGGAGTGATATGTTGTCAGAACTTTGTGTTTGGTGGTCAAGAACTCTTAAGTTTGTGGGTGGTTGTCTCTTTCTTTCCTTTCAAATGTCTATCGCCCTCATCTTCCCTTCTTTTTTGTGTTTGTTACTTTGTTTTGACCCCTGGCATTTACATGACCATAGTGTGTTGCAAATCCCGTTAAACTCTTACTAAAACAAAAAACTGTTGATCCAGAACTTTTTCGTACAGTTGTTGTATCCTTTTATGGATACTTAATATTTTTTATGATGGTGATTTATTTTCTGACCATAATACTTCCTGTTATTCTTTGGTTTTTCCTTAATATATCTAATTTTTAGTGTCAGTTTATACGGAATTACAAAGGTGTTGAACACATTTGTCAACCCCTGACATGTTGGAAATGATCCATGCTCTTCTGTATTTTGTTTTATCTTCTCATGTCACTGTTGTCCCTATATGCTCCAGGGGATTATGCTTGTCATTATACTGACTTGACACATACGCACGCTCCCTCACGCACGCATGCCCACACATACACACACACACACACACACATACTTACTGTCAATTGGTATCCCTGTGTGTTTTTTCCAGACGCCACGCAAGAAGAAGACCCGCCACAGCAGCAACCCACCTTTGGAGTCCCATGTGGGCTGGGTCATGGACAGGAAGGAGCACAAGGCTCGATCTCGTCATAATTCAACGTCCGCCTCCTTACGCTCCGTTAGGTCAGTGGACTTTGTGAAGGCTGTTTTGTCATAATCTGTTAAATAAACTTCTGTCATGGTAGTTTGCAGTAATCCAGTAGAGGTGCTGAATTTGCTTTTAACTGCAGGGATGCAAAATCTTTTCATTCATGGGAATTTTCCGTTTAAAAAAAAAACGAGTCACAAAAACTGCCTCGTCTGCTTTCGTTTGTCCAAAGTCAGTTCAGGTTTTTAATCCACTCAAAACGCACTGCGCCAGCCCAACCGGATTGGCATCCCTCTAACTGAAAGTGTTGAGGTTTTGCCCAACCACGGGCCAATCATGGCAAAGTTATTGCACTCAACATGGACAAAATCTTGACACAAGATATAGAAGACAAATGATTTGTTGAATTTTGTTATCCGTGCTCGGTTTCTGTTGAGTCTGAAATGTTCAGGATTTTTTTTCTCTCGTTGTCAGTTGGGACCTCTGACTTTTGGGTCGGGATCTTTTTTATTTGGGGAAAATGTAAAAGATAATGCCCTTGTCTTCTGAACAGGAGCACAGGGGTCCATTTTGTTACATGCAGTGTCCATGTCCACACACTTTATCAGATACACTGGCTGGGCAACAGATGTTAATTTATATTATGCAGTGGTCCCCAGATAATAGCACACATTTTGGGTGACAAGAAAAGTGCGCTGTTATGAAAACCTGCTACTATGCCAATTTTGAGGGGAGTAATGTAAGTAAGTAAATCAGCCTATGTGGTGTTGCAGTTTGGCACTTTGCCGTAGCATGAAGGAAACCAAGTTCGATTTCCGAGTGGGGAGAATCTTTTCGAGAGTCTATCTTTTCTGCTAGGATTAATTTCTCTCAGCAAGGATTTGCCCTGATTGGCAGGGTTGGAAGCCTGTCTCTTAAGTCTGAATTATGTTGATGAGGGTGTAAACACACATAGATCTAGTTAGAAAATATAAATATTCTGATCTTTTGCATTGAGCAGGATGGGTCATTGAGATGAGCCTGTCCCAAAGTGTAAAGTTTTTCTACACCTTACAATATAAGACAATGACCATCTTAATTACAGTACAGCCCTGTCACTCTCTCGGCATGCCACACATGATCGGTCACGGGCTATCGTCATTACGCAGTTGTCTTTGATTTTGTCCCTGTATGTCTTTTTCTCTTTGGAAAAACAGAAATTAGAATTAACTAGTTTGGGGATGTGTTGATTGCTTCACTTCCTTCAATTCCAAGTGAAATGAGTAATTTAATGGCTGATCTGTTTCTGACACTGGTGAAGGAACGATCATGTTATTAGATGGAGTTGCCAATCTGGAATTTGAACTTGGGAGTGTTAATTATTTTTGATAAAATTTCATTAAGCACTGTCAGAGCGCTTTAAGGCAGATTATGTTTTTTTTTTTCTGGCATGCTATTAGCTGGAGATCACTGTCTTTAATTAGTGAATTAATTTCGTGGATATCAATTTTGTGGTTTGCTCTTGGTTGAACAGTGTCACCAGAAGATCCTATTTCTTTGCTTAACCCTGATTGGGTTTTGTCTTCCTGTCTTAATTTCACTAGCAGTAAATGTAATCATGTCGAGGTGCGTCCCCATAACTCTTTTATGTTCCTTTATCATTTACACCCCAGCAGGACGGGGGGTTTGTTGTGTGGGGAGGGGAAGGGGATGTATTGTTCATCATCAGTGAGTCAGTATTAAGCATGTCTTTCTGTTTTAAAATCTTTTTTTGCAGCCCCTCGGACAGTCAGCTGGCTTCCAGCTACGGGTGCACTCCAGTTTCTATGCCCAATTTCGAGCATCCGTCACACGAACTGCTCAAAGACAACGGTTTTGTGTGGCATGTGTACAATAAATTTCATTCCAAGTGCCTTAAAGGTAAATGTTGGTTTGTGTGAAAGCAGCACATTTTTATTTTTCGAGCACTGCTACTGCTAGAATGAATAACTTGCTGGGTTGGATAAGGAGGTTCGCAAAGATTTTTTGATTCTCGACATACACTGAAATATGAGACACTTTTTCTTGGCTGCAAGTAGCGTGACCCTTCTCTACAGTTCTAAGTTAATTCCTAATACGATGGGTTTTTTCTTTTTTTTCCTTCTTTATTTTTCTTTCTTTCCTTTTCTTCTTTCTTTCTTTCTTTTTTTTTTTTTTTTTACATAAATGAATCTATAAGAAACTAAGGACTTTCTATGTACGTTTATTATTTTTTTAAAAAGTCTTTTTCTCTTATAATCGTATTGGTGGGTGGTTGGAGCGGCCATGATGGGCCCTTTTCCTTTTCCTTGTCTTTCCTTCTGTTGTTTCTGTCTGTCTTGCTTTTTTTCCTGCTTTAAATGACTGCTATAGCGTGAATTTGTTTCTTGTGCCTAGAAGATTGTTTGTGGGTATTTGTTGAGCTTATGTTTGGGTGCCATTGGTCAGGCCTGCCTGATTACCGAGTTTCTTCTATCTCTATCTCCTTTTCTTGCTTTTTTTCTTGTTATAGATGAGCGTTGTGTTGTGAATGTGTGTCCCCTTCACTTATATATTTATTTGTGAAGGTGTGATGGTGTTGGCCTGATGTGGGTGTATTTTTATTTTCCACAGAACGTAAACGTCTCGGCATAGGCCTGTCCCAAGAGATGAACTGCTTATACCGATTTTGGTCCTTCTTCTTGCGTCAGCATTTTAACCGCAAAATGTATAACGAGTTTCGACAATTGGCTGTGGAAGATTCCTCCAAGGGTCACAGGTATGACAGCGTTGACTAGCTTTTGAAGGATGGATACTGAAAATTTAAATAAAAGTGGGTAATTTTACACTCCCAACAACACAAAAGGGCCAACCCTGGGCTGAGAGGGATGTAACATCCCAGAAAAAAGGCAGAGGTACTCGATAAACATTTCTCCTCAATCTGGGAATCGAATTTTGGTCTCTTATGTGGGGCAACCAAGTGTCAAACCGCTACACCCCAGACGCCAATTAGATGCATCCTCAGGAGTCAAAGAGTCTGTTCTGTTATCATTTGATATCAGACCATTGTTGGTTATATACTATGATTTGGGTGTGTAGATGGTTGGTGGGTGCTCTAGTGTGGTGTGTTTCACTTGTTTCTTTTCAGTGTTGCCATTGTCTTGAAGTGATCCTGCCTAAGTTTGGACCTGTCCGTGCTCTTAAGCCGTAAACAATGTTTTTCTCGCTTTTTGTTTGTCTTTATCCTGTTAACTGGCATCTGTAGTGTAACGAGCGTGCCGTATTCTCTAAAGATTACATTCTGTTCTCATGTTGGATATCCTTGCAAGAATACAGTGTCCTTCGCTGCCCTGGCTGTTTAATGATCTTGTCTGTGTTGCTAAGGTTGCAGAACATAAACAAAATAAAAATGATTACCTGATGTTTTACCTTTTTTTAAAATACTCTTGTGTGATTTCATTCCAGGTATGGTTTAGAGTGCTTGTTCCGATACTTCAGCTATGGTCTGGAGAAAAGATTCAGGCCGGAAGTCTTTCAAGATTTCCAAGAGGACACCATGAGAGATTGTATGACTGGTAAGAATCAAATCATTTGTTATAATTCTCTGTTATTTTCTGTGAATGGTCTTCTTTGTATCTGTTTTGCAGGTCTCAATTACCATGGGTCTCAATAGTCCGCTATTTAGCGGATTTCTGCTATTGCCATTTTTTCCGATAAACTCCGCTACCGCAACAGCGGGCCAGTCAGAAAGTTGTTGGGAGCAGGGTGACTGCCAGGCCCTGGGAATTTTTAAAAAATCGCCGAGACCCGGGAAAATACATAAAAGATCTAGAATATATGAAAACGAGATCCAATAACGTCTTTAAGTCCATTTCTGCCGGTCGTGATTGTGATATTAATTCTCCTCTGAGAGTATGTTTCATGTGAACTAGCGGCTTTGGTGGCAAGCGGAATTGTGTCACCAAGGCTCAACTGGAAAATCAAGATCTACTTTCGCTTTCGTTACCACCCAGAAATTTGTCAGTAATAATCTGATAACGTAACATTTATTGTAACATGCAGGTTCGGCATTACAAACATGGTGTTGTCATGAAAATAATCAATATTTGTCACTGTGCTGTCACTTGTGGGGGCCACCAAAAAAAAAAAGAAAAAGAAAGTTATACAAGCGTCTTGTCGGGCTCGCCATTGTGACCGGTCAATGAACTTGTGCACGTTCTGAGCGCTCTGAAGTACAGGACTCAGGAATGGGAGGAGATTATTGATTTTTTTAAAAACACGCACTCGCGGATAGGGGGAGGGCTGGATGCAACACCAGAGGACAAAAAAACTGAAACTGGAAGCAAATGTTTGATGTTTAGAATTTTGATTACTACTAGATCTACAGCTCTCTGCAAAGTAAAGTGTACGTTGGTGCAGGCCTTGTGTGAAATCGGTAAACGTCATAACTCGTAAGTAAGCGAGTTATTGAACTTATGGGCCTAAGTGTTTGCGTTCATTGGACAGTAAATTAGATCTCTATATTTTAGCTTTCTGTTCAAGATTCGCAGATTTTCAGTATCACTGCATCTAGCCCTCCCGCAGTTCTTACACCTCTCACACTGAATAGGTCTACTTGGGCTATTCTACTCTAATTTTTGTCTTTCACGTTTATTAATTATATATATACAGTAGTCTCCGCCTAAGATCCCGGTTCGCTTAAGATCCCACTGTTTTAAGAAAACAGAATTTTTACTATACAAAAGTCACCCCTAAGATCCCGCTCTAATTCACTCCGAAGGTGTACATTCGGCTAAGATCCCGCATTTCAAATCATAATTTGTGGAACAAAAACCCGGGCGGGCACAGCCGATCAACCAAGAGTGAAAAGTTGAGATCAATAAAATGTCCGTCGCGTCAAAGATCAGCCACTTTCGTGAATGTGATCACATACACGTAAAACTCGATGAAGCGGTACAATGTTTGCCCCAGACGGGATCACACCGGGGTGTGAACTGACCGACGCGTTTGTTTTCCCCACACATCGCACTCACACCTGAGCTCTCCCCCTAACCTTACATCACTCGCTGGGTGGGAAGGGCCTACAAGTTCGCTCCAGGAGGGATCACAAGGAACTGTGGACTCTTCCCCGACCATTGCTGTAGTTGTCTGTACCCCCCAATTTGCGAGACAGACTGAACATTAATTGGTGGGTTCACAACGTAATGGTGCGTAACGACAAAGGCGGTTTGGGGGGGGGGGGGGGGGGGTGAACTCGGTCAGAGATGGAACGCTATAAATTTTCGAAAGGTAATGGGGAGGGGCAACTGGATAAGCGTAGATCTTGAGACTCATGATAGGATAATAAGTGAAAATGGCACGCCTCATCCCACTATGCACTGTGATAGGCCATCAAGGTTAACCACTCTTTGCTCGTCATACGTCATAAACCCACCAAGCGGGCACGTCAGTTCATTGTAGAGTGGAGGGAGACCATTGTACCTATTGTGAGCCTTAGCATGGGTCAACGTAGATTCTTCCCTGGGTTCGTCGGTTAAGATCCCGGTTCGCCTAAGATCCCGCATTTCCTTGCTCCCGAGCACCGGGATCTTAGGCGGAGACTACTGTATATATAGATAGATATATATTATATATATATAGATAGATATATATAGATAGATATATATAGATATATATATATATATTATATATATATATATAGAGATATATAGATAGATAGATAGATAGATAGATAGATAGATAGATAGATAGATAGATAGATAGATAGATAGATAGATAGATAGATAGATAGATAGATAGATGGATAGATAGATAGATAGATAGATATAGATAGATATATATATGATATGAATCATGACAGTTGATATTCTGGTTCTAGGCTCAAAACAAGATTCATTTTTATATAGTTTATATATACAGGCGAATATGATGAAGGGAAAATATAAATAAGTAGCACAAGACCCCAGGCGCCACCTCTTTTTGTACGTAATCAAGATTGTAAATATTTGGTATGTGACTCTTACTTGAAATTATCTTTCATCAAATTGGTGTGAAATAACCTTGCTTCGATAAATTGATGGTATTTATTTCAGCATTTTAGGGTTCAACAGTATAATAATAATCAAATGGGTATTTTGCGACAATGTGCCTCTGTGGGGATCACCCGGAAAGTTCCTCCTTTTTTAGAATTCTGAGTTGAGACCCATGAATTACCCTGATTATATTTATGTGCAGTGCTTTCAAACTTCAGTATTTTTAAAAACAGAAATCTGTACATTCTAAAAGTTCCAAACGTGCCACCTCATGTCAACTCCTATCCATAAAAAATTGCAACAGTGTAGACCCACTGGAATTTAGTTGCAAAGGTCCCTACTTGTCTTCGTATGTTCTTAAGTTCGGATATTTACTCTCTTTCTCTCTCGCACACATTTGTCCTGAGTTTTCATGAGCCAACAATTATTTTCTTGTGTCAACAGGACAACTATACGGGCTTGAAAAGTTTTGGGCATTCCTCAAGTATTCGCGGCGTAAGGTGGATGTGAATCCAGAGCTGCAGGCTAAACTGTCTCAGTATAAGAGGCTAGAGGATTTCAGGATAATGGTGAGTGCTGTTGGAGTTTTTCTTCTTCTTCCTTTTTTAAAAAAAGATATTGAAATGAAGAGTTTATTCACTGACTGGTAGGTGCAAATGTTCAGCTGGAAATGTTTATTCACTTAACGCTTGACTCCTTTCTCTTTTCTGTCTGTAACCCAAAATACTTCATTCATAAATTTTATCTGTACGTCTGTAACTAAAAGCACTGGACACAACTCTTATTTGCACGTCTGTTTGTTTACTCAGAAATCTTGTTTCATTTCTCTGTCTGCCTGTTACTGAGAACACTTATTTCATCTCTGTCTACCTAAAACTCAAAATACTGTGAGTTGTTGGAGAGTGTCATTGCAAGATTCTTCTTCCATTCTTTCCCTCTGCTGTTCCTGTCTGTCTGCCTTGCTTTCACCCTACACTAAATGGCCATTGTTGTGTTGATGTGCTTCTCTTTAATCGGAGAGACAAAACTTCCAATTGCTTGCTTGTTTGTTACTCTTAAAACATGTATCCTCATTTCTTTGT
This sequence comes from Aplysia californica, assembly GCF_000002075.1. Taxonomy (NCBI): domain Eukaryota; kingdom Metazoa; phylum Mollusca; class Gastropoda; order Aplysiida; family Aplysiidae; genus Aplysia; species Aplysia californica. The sequence continues at coordinate 349,871 of NW_004797740.1, forward strand.
CTGTAACTTACTCTGTAGTAGTAACACCTAATATTCCAAACTTGACTTATTTGTGTTACAAGTGTCATAAAACTTGCTAAAACTTTTTTAAACTTTTGAAAGTCTAAAAACTGCAACAAACTTAAAATCGAGTAATACGGAAAGCATGTAAAATTTCAACATTTACATTCCCCTACTTGGATGAATTGTATATAACAGCTTGCACTAAAAAAATTAATTCCATCTTTTTAGACAACAAACATCCCTTGTTCCCTCAAATAAACACATCAGTCAGAAGTGAAAGACCTAGGCTTCTGATAACAAAAAAAGATACAGAAGGTCATTTTTACCATCATCTATCAAAATGCTTCCATCTTAACCATCTTGTATAAGTATACTTACGACCTTAGAGCATGTATCAAAATAACATTGGGTGTGTATCTAGCTTACGATTATTATTGTTTATATTGCTGCTCATTTATATTATGCATGTGATTGTAAGCTTACATGGCGTGTGCGCACGTGTGTGTGTACACGTGGTGAAACACCAAACCAACATGCCAGGATCTGGACAATAAAGATGTATCTTATCTTATCTTATCTCCTCCTTCTTTACTTTGTATGTTACTTTCTAGTAGTATCACCTCTAACCTTCGGCACTTATATGACCTATTTATGTTGCCAGTGATGTAAAATTCTTACTAGTGGGTGGTTTGTAGGTGCTGTGGTGTGGTATACTCCTATTTACCTATCAAATGTCTATTGTCCTTAGTTCTTCTCCTTTTTTTGTGTTTGTTACTCTTGTAACACCTCTTTTTTTTTTGGTGGGGGATTTGTTAAGTGTTTTACGGGGCTCGCAACGCAACTGCATAAGGTCATATGAGCACGCGGGACGCACCACACATTTTCAGTCGGTAGGAAAATTTTCAATTTTGCCCAGATGGCGGCCGAAGCCTACTCTTATCGATTTTGGACCATCAAGGGATCTTTAACGTGCGCAACTTGCACGCGGAACCTCCGAGATTTATCGCCCTTGTTCGAGTGAAGTGTAGATTTTTCTTACCATAAGATCAGGGGTGTTACTGAAAGACAGCAGTAAAAAGGAGGCAAGGAGAAGCAGTAGAAAGGCTGCAGAAAGAGTCAGGAGCCCAGAGGAGGGGGCAAAGGAGGTGAGGGGGTTGGGGCAGAAAGTGGAGACAAAAGCAGACGACAGAACATGGTTAGAGAGCAGGAAATGAAGTGAAAGGACATAATTTAAGAGAAGATTTTTCGGTCGCTACCCGGATTCGAACCCGGGACCTTTGAATGAGAGGTGAACACCTTAACCTCAAGGTCACGAGAGCCCCTGTAACACTTAAATCTCCGACACTTCTATGATTTTATTGTGTTGCAGGTGGTTGGCAGGTGCTCTGGTGTGGTTTGCTCCTTCTTTCCTATCTAACATCTGTCTTCCTGATCTCTTCTACTTTTCCTTTTTTGTGTGTTACTCTCTTGTAACACCTAATCTTCGGCTCTTATATGACCTTATTGTGTTGAAAGTGCCGTAAAACTCTTACTAAAACAAAACCCTTATTGAAACTAAACTAAACCCTTCCTAAAAACCAAACACGAGATCTATCCCTGTCTCTCTGCCACAGGAGGAGCCAGAACCACCTCAGGCCAGTGCAGCCCAGGGGAGCAGCCAACAGTCCACGGCAAAACCAGCAGCCGCAGCGGCGGCAGCAGCAAGCACCACAAGCAAGGGCAGCAGTAGCAACAACAACAACAGCTAGTCAACACACATTTCCTTTTGGCCGTGCCTCATCAAAATATGTTTAGCCATCTCTTATTTCGTGCTGGTGTGCGCTACCTTATTGGAGGGGATGCTTTAGTGATGATCTTAACAGGGTTGTTGAATTTTACACAATCTTGTTGAAAAGACTTCCTGGGTTGTTTTTTTTTAATAATTTTTTTGGTGTAATTTCGATTTTAGTTTTCTGTGACAAAGCAAGCATTTAATTTTAATTACAAGGTGAGTCTGAAGACAGGTAAAGAGTAATAGTGAGCCGAAAGATATTTACTCCCACTGAACCTTCTGTGAGAGGATTTGGACGAGTCAAATAAAATAAATTTTGATATACAGTAAAGTTCGGGCTATTGAGCATACCTGTATATAAGCCAAACCAGGTTTTAAAAAAAATCTGAATTGTTGTTTCTCCCGAATAAGCTACACTGCAGCAGATTATACAAAACAGATATGTACATTACAGGATCACTAAGATGCCCCAAAACGACTTTCCATATCTTAGACTACAAATTTTTCATTTTAGGACGGCAGCACTCTCCTGTTCCACTTTTCAGCGGAAGCTTGTAGATTTTACCCCGTGGCTGTGTAGAGGTCGCCACAGGAGCCACCAAAAGTACTCTCCCATCTATTGAACTGTGTTTGTTACGCATACACTAAAATGTACAGTTGTGGAAAATGTGTCAGCTTTTTAATGTTTTAGGTGTATGCTAATAGAGGAGAGGGAGTGACACTCCTGCAATCTGGAAAATCGGCAAATGAGTCACATAGTTGATTAAGCCGCAGATTTTAAAGCTGAGGAAAAAAGTCATGGCTTATAGCCCGAACTTTACGGAAGCTAATTATTCAACAATTCTTTTCATCTTTACTTGCCAGAGATAAGTTATATATATATCTGTTTTGAGTGAATATGAGGCTGAAATGTCCTTGCATTTAGCGCTTTTAAAATCTTTATAGATGGGGAAAAGATTGAAACGTTACAGAATTCAGGTATTCCTTTATCACATGAAATTGTCTTCGACCTTTAATCTGATCTGTTAGATTGATACTATTTTTTATTTTATTCTTAATGTTTTCTTGTATGTTTTGTGTATATTTTTTAAAAATTGGTGCACAAGATAATTCAAAGTTGTAATAACGAAGTATTATGCAAGTGTTGGTGAGGAATTGGTCGGTGTTCATTGTAAAGGGGACCTCCAACATGTTGTCATCACTTGTCAACCAGGGTTTTCGGAGGGTTTTTGTGTTTGTTAGTTTGATTGTGAGTGAGTGCAGTTGGATCATGTTCTAATAGCACACTGGTGGTGTTGTCCTCGGGGTGGGTTTGACAGCCTTTCAGAATGTGTTGATGCCATGACTTGTGTTCTTGTGGGGATTCTCTGGACTGCTTTATCCTGTCCAGAGTTTGTTGTCCGTCAGACACCGCTGTCATTTCGCTTTTAAAAAGTATTTTTTCCTCCTTTTCGAAAAAATGATTTTTCTCTCAGTTCACATAGAATATTGACATTTTGTTTTCAATTTTTCTTTTCAATGAATATGATGGATAGACGAGATAGTTTTATTTATAATTTTTTCGCAGGCAGGGTGTGCCTTCTTGATAGTTTGAAACTACTACAACTGATCGTACCTTCCACTGACATTGTGATGATGCTGTGTACCTATGATATGCTTACTGTAATTATTTGCAACCGATGAAAATTGCCCCCTATTGTTGATTGTTTTTGCTCTTGTAAATTTTAATGTCCCGTTCAGCTAACTTGCACATGTTTACGGTGAAGGTTGTTTAATTTGCTGTTCAGTAGTTGTTTCATGTGACAAAATGCTTTACATTGCCTTTATTTTTGTTAATGAAAATGAATGTTTTAATGAAAAGGTCCTAACTACTGGTGTTACTCATAAAGTACTCATCAACTGCCAGACTGCTCACACTACCACATGGTCATCCAATCTGTCGTCTTCTATATTTAAAAATGTTTTAAGTGTGACATAACTCACTGAGCCCTGGTACCAAACATAGTTGGGAAGGGGATTTTTGCATCCCGCCCCAAGACGACGACCTTATAATGCGATATTATTTTTGTACGAAGCTTTAGGTGAATTAGTATCTTAACTGGAAATGAAGATTCTTAAAAAATAAACAATACTAGTTATAAGGATGTCTGATGACTTTACATGACAGTATCATAAAAGTTAAGTAAAATATAGATATCTAGATTTAGTCATAATTTTTTTTTGGTACGCTATCATTTTCAGTCCATTAGGTGAGGAGAAATGTTTTTTGACCTTTAAAAAATCAGGGAACAAAATTTTTGCAGTAGCTAGTAAAAATTATAGAGGAGACAAGGTATCATCATCCAAGCCTAAAATTAAGGCCGGTACCTTTTTATTTACATTCCTGAACATTTTTGGAGAATGTGAGAATGGCCAGTAAGAAGTGACCACTGCGATTCTGTACTAGCCAGGGCTCGGTGGATTAAAGGGAGCAGAGACAGTGGCGGTAGTCATGATATTTTGTTTTTTCATGTCACAGTGGTGAACATTGTGGTAGATACACATTTGAAAAACTGTTGTGCAGATATGTGGTCCAGGCATGGCCTGTGAAGGCTCATACTCTAGTTCCAGTGTATCTGGTACAGTCTGTTCCAGCCAGCGTTGTGCTCGGGAAAGGTTATTAGGTAAAAGTGTGCAATTGTTATGACGTCACCTACTGAGCAGTTGCTACCTTTCTCTTGAGTGTTTGTCTTTTGTTTAGATTTTGTAAACGCGAGCAAGTTTGTGACTAAGCATTGTAAAGGGAAACAACCCAGGTGCTACCTCAAAATTCTTGGGTAGGATAGGACTTCGATTTTCTTTTTCTTTCTTTTTAAAAAAAAAGAATAATGTATGATTTAAGGGATTATATTTGTGAATTTTTGTTCATTTTCTAAATATTGCTCCTATTGGGAAATAATGAAGGAAACCTGTTTCTAAGTAATGAGATCAGCGAGTGCTATGTGACTTACGGAGTTTCATCATTTGCTCCCATGTCTTTGTAACGAGAGGAAGGTGGAAAGGGTATCTTGATTGCAAATATGCTGAGAGCATTTTAAAACCAAAAAAAGCCTCGTTTTCACTGTAGGGTTGTGTACCTGCTTTAGGAAGTTTCAAGCTTGAAGCAACTTTTCCTTTGTTTTTCCTTTTCTTTTTTTTTCCTTCGATTTTGTTTTGTTTGTTTGAGTAAAATATTTATGTAATCATGATACATATAAATAAGAAAAATTATCATTGCATTCTATGTATAAGTAAAAAAAAACCCTGATAAATAATATGTGTATGTAAATAACATATCCCTAAATAGATTATTGCAAGAAAAAAAAAATGACAAAAAGAGTGTGGCAACCATTCAAGGAAGTGTGTATGAATATGAAATGTGCTTTTCTGCTGACAATGTAAGCCCCAACCAGTAACTGTTGTGGGGTTTTGTGTACAAAATGATGTCTCTCGTTTCCATCGCTTATGACGGTTTCTGATAGAGGTCTTAGGCCGGAGTGCTGTCGTTACACCAATGAAAAGACCTGTGAACCGTTGCTAGGGTTTTTTCCCCCCTTTGGGAAGATTGTGTCATTGTAACTTTCTTGCATTGTGGCTTATCTCACATAACTGACTTCTTTTGGTTATCAAATCTTGAACAGTTGATGTGTACATGTTGGCCTGATATACTTGATAACTTTAATGAATTACAAGGTTTTATTTGTTTTGTTGGGGGTTTTTTTTGGTCGTGAAAATGTCAGCATTATAAAAAGATATATTAAGTGATCACGTTTTTTGCTGGTTGAACGCTTTGTTTTTAAAATAGATTTTTCATTTTCTTCCTTAAGAATTAGAATGCAAGACTTTCTCGAGATTAATTAAGTCCAGATTTGAAATTTTTTTTTGGGTAGAAGTAGATCCGTTGTCCTAGTTTCAGATTATTCACGTTAGGCACTGAAGTGACAATGACTTTGTTTTTTCTCTTGTCCCATTTCAATGAAAGGGAAATAAGCTCAGCTTGAGTATGTCATGTCTGAGGAGATAAAGACGTTTTCATGAGTTCAGGCTCGTATTCGTAACTGATTGAAACCATGGAGGGAGATGTACTGTTGCAAACTCCAACCTGTGTATATTTTCCTGCAATGTTTTTGATGGTGCCCTGGTGTATCTTTTTTTGTAGCTGTGGATTGACTACAGGACAAAGAAGGCTCTTGTCTATTGAATGTCACAGTTTCTCTTAAGGGGAGACACAGTTTCTATTCACTCTTGAGTCAAGTGGGTAAAATATTGATTTTCCTGTTCAATTTTTTCCTGAACGCACCGCACTAACCACTGAATTCGTTCTTAATTTCAGGGGGATTTTTCTGTAGAACAAAAATTATGCTTGTGAGAGGTTTAACAAACATGTTTCTAAAAATGGAGCAAGATTTTTTTCTTGTACCTGTTAAAAACGTTTACTAATTACAACAAATAAGAATCCTTGTGTGGGTAGTTAATATATATTGTTAGTAATACTTACAGCAATTTTCAGAGATGTTGTGGAAAAGGTGAATGAGTAATTTGGTACACATGATAATCAGTTTGAATAAAAATATAATTTTTCATTGTCATACTCATTACTACCCTTTTGTCACTTGGAAATTATGCAAAACTGCCATTTTTAGCTGTATATATATATACACACAACACAAAAAAAAGTTCGGTTGTCTCAGTAGTGTCTCCCCTTAAGTTTTTTTTCTCCTACCCTGCAAACTGCTCACTTGCTTTCTGACTGACCAGCGCCCAAATTAAATCTAATTGGTTTACTGGAAGGGCATGCATGTTGTCTGTAATTGGTCCCTCGGTCATGCTGTCCTGATGGATGGGAATGGGAAAAAATTATAGTCACAATATCAAGTGTACTTTCCCTGTGGTATCCTCTTTGTATGCTGTTGCAATGGGAGGAGAAACCTCTCTCAGAATATCTGACTTAACATTAGCTACTGTGATGTTTTAAGCTGTGACTGCCCCCAGACGTTCACACTGACCCGGCGGCCATCCAATTGCTGTCATTTCCTCTGTTACAGCACTGTCTGGTGTTTGGTGGTAAAGTTGATTCCTGCGACTGCATAACGCTCCCACAATGATAAAATGATTGTGTAAGACTGAACTTTTTAGCTTAGCTCTTAAGATGTGGTTGTGTTGACGTAACCTTACAAACTGGATTCTGAAGTTTTCTGTAGTTCCCAGCACTTGTGGACGTATTTGACAAATGCACAAGCCATGTGGCATGATGAAATCGGCTTCCCCTTTATAACGGTTTTGATTTATGTTGTCTGCTGTTGATGGTATGTAAATAGGCAGCAGTCTACACAGAAGCTCCTTCGCCTGTTATGCGTGTGAACTATTTCGATATATTATCAGTGCTTGAGCTTCATTACTGGATTATTATGATTTGTCTTCTTCGCAAGTGAAGATTTGTTCCTTTGTGTTTGCTAAATAGGTGTGACAGTATTATTGTTGAGAATGGAAAAGAGAACAGTTAATTTGACCACAGTTTATGGAGTCGTGAGACAAAGGAAGAGTAATTTCCTCCGCTTTACTATTCCATCAGAAATTAGAAGAAAAACCTCCTTTCTGCACTCAGGTATTGGCGAATTAACTTGGGCGAATCCCCCCCATCATCTTTAAAGAGGCATGCTCGTTTCAGTACAACTGAAAAGTGTATTGTGGTGAAAAGCAGTCTTGTCCTTTCTCCGAACGCCTGTTTTGGACAGTGTTGTCTCCAGCCATAACCACAGCGCCAACTTGTCTTTCAGAGCATCGTAGAAGAAGTTGGGATTCTTCTGGCCTGTTCCATGTTCCTTTCGTGTCATTGTGTGGTGCCGCTTTGTGTGCCCTAGTTTCATTTTGCTGATAAAGGATTTGTGAGTGTGTGCGTGTTTCTGTTGGATCTATGGCAAGTCTGTGTGACAGCCTCATCTGTCATTGTTTCACCCCCGTAGTAATGAAGTGTTAATCATTTTGCTGCTGCTAATGTGTGCTTCAGCTCCGTCATTGTCTGGATGTGGGAAGAATGGAAGGTGTGGTCACACCTGACGGGAAAAGTCTTTTCTTGTGTTTTGACTACTAATGTGTTGGAATCAGAATTATGGTGATTCCACATATACTTAGCCAGTGGTGGGCAGAGACAAAGTGAACATGACAACAGAGAGAGAAAAATCAAGGAGGACTTACATGTATGCAATTTGAATTGTGTGTGTTTGCTAGTGTGGATCAATATGTAGACATATTCTCTATGCACTTCTTTTTACTTTCTTATTGTAGTTTGACTAGAGTGAGCTCAAAAAGTGTTTTTTTCTTCATTTGTTCAAGTGACAAATTTGTTCTCCTCAGTTTTTTTGCTGTTGGTGCATGTAATGCTGTTTTGGTATGTCTCATCGCTAATGTTCTCTGCCCAAGTTTTCAGACTTCATCTAAGCAGTAACTCTTTCGTTTTCAACTTTGTTGTTATGATTTACTTTCCTGCAGTTTGTTAGATGTTTTGATGCCACCAAATGTAAATAGATTGTACATTTCATTGATTCATAATTGCTATTGTTCCTCCATCTCCGTCATCTTCTGTGAATTGACTTTTAGGATTTTCTGACTACCATGGACTGTACCTCGTCTTCAAACATTTTAATGTATAAACTGTACAAAGTTTTTAAATTTGTGTAACCATTTATTCTTTGGTGTTGAACCATTTATCCCTAGTGTGAAATGGGTGTGTAGATGTTATATAGTGTCGCTGTCGCAAGAAAAATGCCTCACTCCGTTTGACCCAGCCTGCAGGGTAAACAAAAAAATGTTACTCATTTTTCTTGGAATGGCGACAATATGAAGTTTCTTTGAATGATTTTCTAAAATGCTAATTTCTTCAAGTTTATTGTGCAAAATTTAGCTTAGTTATTCAAGAGGTCTCGATGACTTGTGAGTAGATGATTCACGGCTACTTGATGAATAGTCACACTGGTTGGAGAGGCCCCAAAGATCCCTAACATACAGACTTTGGGTTTTACTGGTCTTGTTTGGATTCCTACTCCACTTACCGACTTCTAAAGGTTTCAGATGAATTTTTCTTCTTCTTTTTTTTTTTTACAATCCTCAAGTGTGACAGCTTTAGGGTAGGGGAAAGCCTTAGTGCTATGCTGTTTGCTGGGAACTTGGCTAGTGCATTGAATTTAAAGGTTCTGATCTGATAAGTATATATAAAACTAAAGTACAATCTGCCTGTTTTGCAGGAGATAAGAAATGGAATAGGTACAATGATCAAGATTTATTGTAAGGGAAAAAATGTATTTCAAGGTTTTGGTGTTAATTTTTCTAGTCATTTGGGGTGAGGTATTTTGCTAACTCTTCTTCTGTATAACAGTGCACTTTGGCAGTAACTTGTTTGGCACACCCCCTAGTTTTCATTTTGTGCATGCCATCAGTCACACTCTTAATTTGTCTGTTCTGTCTATCCCCTTGCCCTTCTATCTCATCCCCTCTTTCATCATATTGTTCCACTGCCTTCCCCTTTTGTCATTAGTCCATTAAATCGTTCACTGTGCTTCATGAAGGAGTGATTTCCAAAGTATGAGACACTAGTCTGTTGAGAAAGCCCACAAAGTGCAAACTGATATTAGCAACTTTGATAATTAAACAGATCCACTGAATTTATATAGCGACTCGTTTCCTGGAGGGGTAACACCCAGTTGTTCAACTTTGTGGAGACGAGGTCTTGAATTTCGAGTTTTGCTTGTGTAATAAAAAATTATGTCAGTAGCTTGTAACACTAGTGAAATAGTGTGATTATTGCTTGTGGTGTATTGTAGTTTTCTTCAAATTGAAATGTGACATGATCTCCGGCTTTCTCTGCTGTCATTAATATGCTGCTCTTCATCGAGTACGGACATATATATTTATATATATATATATACATAGAAAGAGAGACCTGTGTGTCCCTCACATCGAAGAGTATAGGGTTGTTATCTATTGAAGGACCAGGCATTCCCCCAAGATTCGCCCTGGAGAGGGCTGAACAAGTGTTGTGAAGTCTGTCTTCTCCAGAATGTCTCAGGCTAGAGTTAATTTTACATTTCTTTTCCGCTTGTCCCCTGCAATAACTCACACAGGAATGTAGTGTGGAGCCATTTCAGTCAACGTGTGGACCTCACCATGCAATGTCTTTGTAAAGTGTCTCTCTAATCAGCACAATATTCAATATCATCATGGGTAGAGATGTTAACTGGATCTGGCAGTATAATTTATTTCGTTTTGAGTCCGACCATCCAGTGTCGGACAAGTGGTTAGCTCAGTTCACAGTAGCTATGTATCCCGTCGCCCTGGTATCTGTAGCTGTTTTTATGTTATTCTTATAGATTTTCCTGTATCTTCTTCCCGTCTTACTCCAGCTTAGCCAAGTCTTGTTCTTAATTAATGCTTCTTATGATGGAGGAAACAGTTCTTGTTATATTATTATGATTATACTATTGAGATGTTTCAAATGTATGGTTGATTTATTTCCCAGCTATCTGGTTCAGTTTTTAGTCTTTTTGTCAGGGGGAAAAGGGATCAGCAATCATTTTTTTTCTCCAAAATAAATCCTTTATGTCACACATCCATACTGTGCAATTGTTTTCAGTTTTTTTCTCCAATTTTTATGGTGCGTTTTATGGGAAGAGATTCTCATTGCATACCAAAAAATTACACAACAGAAATGAAAATCATATTTTCCACATATGTCCTGTATGTGTGTTTGTGTCTGAAGAAAGGTAGGTCTACCAAAAGTTGGATTTTGACCATTTTAAGTTGAGGGCTGTACCTTATGGGAAATTCAATGCTGAACATGGTTTTTTGAATTTTTGAGATATCTCAAGTAGTTTTTGAGATATTGCACATTTTGCGAAGTAGGGTATAAAGATATAATTTGGAGAAAACGAGCTTTTAAGTTTAACACAATACACCCTAACTCCCCCTTGCATTTCCCTACGCGCTCCACCCTGACTTGCCCGCTCCAACCAGGCACCTTTAGAAACGAATTTTCACCTTAATGAGACTCTGGGGCAGAGATTTTGTTTTACACAGTTATTGCAAAATGTTTTTTCTCCCGTTTGATACCGAAACGAAATTTTTGTCCACGTCCTTAGGGTGTAATGATATAACATACAAAGTTTAAAAATAGAAAATTCATTCCCAATTTGGCATTCAGTTGAAATCAATATGATTAGAATTCAATGGTAAAATATAGGGAAGAGAAAACGGGTTTGAAGAAGAGATTTTAACACTTAAAAAAGCAGTTTTCATTATATATCAATATAATATATACCCTACTCTCAAAAATTATTCAAAACAAAATATTTAAAAGTCAAATCAATGAAAACCCTTTCCATTGTTAAAAAATGGTGGAACTATCATTTTCTATGGAAACATTTCGGTCAAAAATGTGATTTTTTTCGGTCATTATCAGCCTGTAGCTCGAAATGGCCTGGAGTGACTTTTGGTACCTTTCTACAGGCGCATGCTATCTATTGAGATATTAAATGCTGAATACAATAAAATACTGTGGATAAAGGTCTTGGACTATGGCATTGAAACAGACCAGATTTGAAATTATGAACAAGGAAAGAACAGACCAGACTGAAAAATTATTACAGATTTTATTTTTGAACATATTTTATTTTTTTTACACTATTTGGACAAAAGGATCTGCAGACAAATAGCTGAAACACAGTAGCAATTTGATGATGTTTCAATGTGTAAAAATTACTTCAACATACAAATAATCGTCTCGCTGAACCATGAAGTGGCACCTCTTTGTGTTCACACACACACAAACTCACTCACTCAGCTGTGCACAGCCAAGTGAGCATCAATTTCTACAAAGCTTCATTCCATCCTTTATTGAACAGTATACTTAGTTTGCTTGATTTCAAATATAGTCAGCATCAGAAGCAATTACCAGTCTTGGTCCTTGTTTGTAAGTCCAGAGTTGCAACTATCTTTCTCCCCGGACACAGATTCCTTTTTCCAGCGTCCCTTTCGGAAAAAGTGCTCCAACTCGGAAAAGGCTTGCATCTATGTGCTTTTTGCCAAAGGAAACTCAGTGTAGGTCAAGTAACTGCTTGCCAAGGAAGAAAATGTATTTTCTTCACAAAAAAAAAGGAAAAGCCTGGACATTTAATCCTAGAAAGTAATGCACTACCTTTGAAAACATGCACATTGCTAGTTAACACTGAAAATATCCGATGTTCACAAATATAAAAACTTTCAGTAGCCACAAAACATGAATCTAAGTACGGAACAAGCATTGCTATGCAATAAGAAGGGAGCATCTGTCTTTTGTAAAGGAACACAAGCCAAACAAAAACTTGTATGTAACATGTATGCTGCAGCAAAACACAAGCATGCATTGTATGAATAGATGTATCTCTTCAATTTTCCTATAATTATATAATTTACAGAATTAGTTGAAAAAATTGTTTGGACCTGGTCAATCCTTTTCAGTTTCCATCCCTTGACATAAAATTTGTGTCACGGCGTAGTGAAACCAGGCGCTCATCAATTTTTGGCCTTATGGAGTTATTGATATCGTCTTAAAGGTTGTTCATTTGCCTTTCTTTTGAGGAAAAAATTCATTTATCTTGAATAGAAGTCGAGATATTTGCGAATGTCGCTGAAGGAGGTGGGGTCGCCTGGTTTCAGAGATAAAATTAGCAAGAAAAAGGTCGCAATTTGATGACTTTCATAGCTGGAGTCTTTGGAAACTGCAAATTTACTTTTTTTGCGCCTTTAATCACTGCTTTTCCATACAAGGTGTTGAGCCAAAAAACAAAAATTCAAACAAAATGTCCAAACTAGCCAAAAAATGCAGATTTCTTCGATATTTCATTATTTTGACGAGCGCCGGATTTCACCACGATGCCTCACACTTTAATTTGGGGGGAAAAAAATGGTGCAGGTGAATACAGCCCAATGAAAACATTTCTGCCATATATCTTACACCAAGGTTTTTGGACATTAGAAGGCATGCAATGGAGAAAAATATAAAAATGAACAGAACCTCACAAATCAAACAATCACCAATTTCTGCTGAAAGCTTTAAAGAATTATGCATTTTAATGACTTTTGCCAATAACTAAACATTGTACACTTGTTCTTCAAGTTGTTTCCTAAAAGATGTGAAATAAAGCTAACTTTACAAACCGTTTGCTGTATTCAACCCCATCAGAAATACATTTGTTATAACTTGACAACTTTCACCTCAAAATGCAGCACTGAGATAAATTCAAACTTTACAAAGTTAAATTTAATGTATGTTGGGGAAGCTCAGGTACCCAAACTGTAAATACAGCGCTAAATGCAGTAGGATGATAATTATGCACTTAACGTTTTGAGCTCTTTTCAGTGAAACATTTTCAATTCCAGTGTGACATAAATCAGCTCTTTTCAGTGAAATATTTTCAATTCCAGTGTGACATAAATCAGCTCTTTTCAGTGAAACATTTTCAATTCCAATTCCAACTAGACATAAATGGATGTTTGGAACAAGTGCAGAAGACTTCAAGTTCAAAGGAAAAAAACAGCACAACAGTAACTTCAGCCGAATCATTCAAACAAGATGCCTATATACCTAAGATGAAGTTTCACTTATAACTTGATTCTTTAGTCCTACCCCTTCTTGTCCACTTATGTAGCTCAAAAAATAAACTCTGTCGACTGACAATCTGTACCTCCAGGAGAGGGGGGAGTGGGAAGAACAAGCTTGAGTTTTCGTAAATCTCACACAAAAACATAATGACATGCGATTTTTCTATTTTTGATTTTTAAAGTGAGAGAGAGAGAGAGAACAGCTTATCAAAAACCTATCAATTTCAAATATTTTATAGAAAGGAGGTTCACTTTTTTTCTTACTTGTGATGCTCTTGGAATAAGCTTTGAGCTGAGCCCAATGGAATGTTTTCACAAAAGCCATGAGCTATCATTAAGCTATATTCGGCTATTAAAATGCAAATATATCTAATCTCAAAGGAACTTCAAGAACAGTACATTGTAACAAAGAACATCTCATTAAAAAGCTACACAACATCAGTATGTCCTCAACGTGCTACAAGAATGACTCGTTAAAATCAGGCTCACCATTGCATTCCCCCATAGGATGGCCGACCACCACATTAAAAATAAGTACCTGTAAAGACACTACTGAATTCCACGTGAAAAAAAAAAAATTCTCAGTCGCCAGAGTCTGGCCTGGAAATGACATGAAATTAAGTTTGTTTTTTCTATTTGCTCAAAATATAAATGGCAAAAGCCATTATTGCAGCACGCTGGTAGAGTGCACATATCCTAAGTACATTGTGCAAACAGAAGAAAAAAAAAGAATTCTTACAAAATGACACTTGATTCATGTAGCTCATCCACATGCAGGTATTGGCTATTTCACAATTATTTTTTAAAATGATGGGATAGCTGGACACGAAGACCACAAGACAAGAAAAAAAAAGGCATCAGTAATAATACATGGCAACACACTGACCAGAGAGAAGTTTTAAAATAAAAAAGGAAAAGATTTTCAATAAGCCACAGACCTCGGCAGTAGCATCTATTATAGCACAGCCAAAGAAAGGGTCAGCAGTATGAACAGAAATCAACTGAATGCTCATTCAAAACAACATTTGTGGAGGCAAAACAATTCACAGAGGCATTTCATTGGGAAACAGGAGATGAAGCACAGGGCATGATACAGAATGCAACTGCAACTTCTGCAAACAGATGGATAAAAGACATTCATGCACACAAACACCTGAACAACAACAGGTGACACAGAAAATTATGGACAATTTCACATCTAACCTGTAAAATTGAAATGATCTTTGAAACAACAAAAAATCATCATGTAATTTGCTAAATCAAATTTTTTTTTTTTAAAGTGGGGGAGGGGGGGATCCAATAAATGGTGTCTATTTACAAATTATTCTGTGCAGTAAAATATGTACAACATTTATATTCCAAGGTTCTAAAATGTGAAGCTTCCTGAAATGATTTGTTCTAAGTGCATTCTACAACTAACCACTAAAGGCTGATTTTATTGCCTCAACTAACATTCAGACAGGCACACAAAACAGCAATAGTCCCACCATTTTACCAAGAGGAGTGTGGACAAATGGAAGTCACACTGGAACAAGAACCAAATAAGCCATCTTGCAAAGGAGACAGACCAGGCACACAAAAATAGCACCTTCTGTTCTCCAAGTTGCCTGCGTGTGTGTGTGTGTATGCGTGTATGAGAGAAAGAGTGGGAGGGAGAGGAAGGGGG